>NC_135433.1:6516670-6694170 GCF_051991255.1 Vanacampus margaritifer
GCCAATTAAAAGCTTGAACTTTTAGTAGCTAGTTAGCATTAGCCACAATAGCATGACACGCAGCAGTGTAACAACAAATGCACAACTCATTTTAATTGTTAAAGCCGATTAAGGTGAACTAGCTCACTAGTATTCATCGCTCAGAAAAGTACAAAGCATGACTCTCCTGATTATAGCACGCTTTTAAAACAACATATGTTGGAGTTGTTTAAATAGCAGTGTTGCTATAATTAGCATTAGCCACCTCAGCAGGACCTCTGAACGTGATGCTATGAAGGTGGAGTTTGCAGGTGTCAAACTGCTAGCAAGGTTGGAATGTAACCTCACTAAAGTGAACGTGCAATTTAAGAACCTGCGCAGTAACCAAGCCGTTCTTAGCCAATTCCTTCTTTTAAACTTTTGTTACTAACTGGAGGCAAATGTTATTTCTTTTATTAGGATCTTCATTAGCCTTGGCAAAAGGCATCGCTTTATCGATTTTCGTAAATAATCCGGCCAAGGAAACCGAGGCTGCCTAGTGTCCCCAACGACACGCAAAGGCTTTGACGTGTGCCTGCGTGTGCGTGACAAATGATTGACAAGACCCCTCGGTCGCGGCTCTCTGATAAGGTTATTCTATAATAATAATAATAATAATAATAATAATAATAATAATAATTTCATATTCTACTGTCAAGTCACTCAGACAGTTGTGACATAAATGACAAAAAGTGTTTTTTTTCTCTTTAAACTGCAAACTCCCTTTTCAAGAAGCACAATAATCTATTTGATGGACAACTGCTAAAATCAGTTTCTGTATGTTGTTTAAGTCTATCAAGGGCGAATTTGAAGTTGAACTGTGCAAGAGTGACTTGATATGCTTCTGTAAAAAAAAAACAGAGAAGGTCTTTAGCTGGTTTAGAATTCCTCACTTATCGCCCGCGGGGCTACGCTGCGCCTCCTTAACATCCGTTTATATTTCTGGGCCCAAACTCTGCCTTCTTTGTGGTTTCGTGGCAGCTTTGGTGGCTCTTTAAAAGGCGAGACGAGACAAAAGGCCGATTCAACTTTTTTGCTTCATATGATATGTGAAAACAAAAGGCGCTTATTATTATTTTTTATGGATCCTCGGGCGGTGAGTCACCAAAAGCAGACGGGAACCATGTGGTCAAGCGTCTGCAGATAAATACTTCAAACCGCTTGGCTGCCGATACTTTTTTATTTATTTATTTTTTTACATTTAGCAGCGGGCTTACGTACTGTATATTCTTAATAATTAGATTAGGCTTTCAGTGTGAGAGCACTTATGTGGCGCAGTAAGGGGAGCCAAAGCAAATGTTGGTGAATGGGACCTTTGACTGCGCAAAGATAAATAAAAGCAGCATTTTTCAGCAGTCTAGTGTAATTTTTTTTTAGGCTTGTTAATGACGTGCTTGTTGATTTTAGAGCACAAAGAGAGAATCTGAGAGGACTTGGCACATACCTCCAGAAAAATGGCATTTGTATCAAAAGGGAGGTGGGCTTGGTACAATGAGTTCAAGCAAGGTTGTATGGCTTTTAAAGTAGACATATTATAAAAAATGTCTCACTGTTCAAAACAGTTATCATTGTTTTATTCTATTAACATTACTGTGATGTAAAAAAAAATTGTGTATGTGGCACATTTTGCAGTGGACACATCACTAAACACAACATTGACAACTTCATAAAGCAAGTACAGGCTGTTAACTAATGCTAAACTGTATTCAACAAAATGTATTACCTTTTGGCTTTGACCTATAGTGTTTCAGATGGTGTAATCCCGCCGTGGCTTGAAAATGGCAGCACTTCACCTAGTTTAGCTGCCAAGTCGTGGGTGGTGCCACTTAAAATTCGTAACTGCTTGCTAACATGACACATTTTCAATAGGCAACTAATAAACGATACTTGAGATCCAAAAAAGGCAGGAAATGGTCAAGTTCTATCAATCTGTAAATTTAAAAGTACGTGTCTTACATATTGTTTGTAAATGTTTATATTTGTATTGAAACACTAGGCCATTTTTTTTCACGTAAAAGAACACACACAAAAACTAAAATTCTAAATTTTCCAAAATATGATTTTATCCTTTTAAAGGCCACTATGTTTGCATGACTTCCCTTAACTCTTTGACTGCCAGACGTTTTCAGAAACGGGATGTCGCCAGTGCCAGCCGATTTAAGCATTTTGACTGATCTTTCAAGGTCCACAGAAAATGTTGTGTTTGGACTATGGAAACACACATACTACCAAATGAAAGATTGAACTCTCATCTTTCATCAGAAAAAAAAGTTTGTTTCTAACTTATTCCGTTCTTCAGTAATCAACAATAGAAAATGGTTAGTTTCACCGAAATGCTCTGTTTTGAAACAAAAAACGGAGAAAAAGAGCTTTTTGTGAAACGATGTTATTTCATGCACTCTAGTGAATTGTACACTTCTTTTTGTCCATGAATGATGCCACAAACACCTAAATAGTGCTTTACTTCTGTAAAACGCTTTCACCAACAATGAAAAAGTGTTTTTAGTTTGCAAAATACGTTTATTTCCATTCAACAGTGTAACAATTTGACAAAACAATTTCGCAAACTATTTACAAATGTATGCAACTGTGGTACTATTTACAATTATGTGGATGTTTCAAATACAGTTTCTTTTTGTAACGCTCTCCTGCGTGCAAGGAGAGGGAGCAGGATTCGCGCAACAGATTACTTTCACTTTCATTGTCCGTTTCGCGTGCAGACGTTACACTTTCTTGACGGCCTTTTTTTCCGGCGAATAAATAGCAAGTAGCAGACTGTACCCACTCCTCCGATGAATATGCATTGGACTCGGGGCACTCTTCGTCGTCCGATTGAACGTCCGCCTGAGCGTGCTCGCTTGTGCTCCGCGTTTTCCGGTGTCAGCATCGTTAGCCCGTGAACCTTTATGACGTCGTCATAGCCGCCGCGTCAACGCTTCCAACTTCGCCGTCAACCTCGGAGTCACCATCATCATCATCGATGATGATCATCGTCGTCATCAATGTGCTCTTTAGCGTTGAAAATTCCCAACTGTGAGCTGCTTGCAACATTGTCCGCTTCCTCCTCCATCTAGCTCCGCCTAACGTATTCTACTGCCGCGTCAATGCTTCCAACCACGGAGTCACCATCATCATCATCATCGATGATGATCATCGTCGTCACCAATGTGCTCTTTATCGTTGGTCGATGCTTTTTGTCTTTGAAAAAAACTTCTCTAGCGTGAGCTGCTTGCAACCGCCATTATGGCTTCTTCAGCCATGGTCCCCACAACACTCTAGCCCCGCCTCACGTCTTCTGCTGACGCCCACCCGATCTTGTCAAAAGAGTCATCGCTGCCCTCTAGGGGCCAAAAATAGTCATTAGGCTCACTAGACCTGCTTGAAACTTTCAGGACAGCTCCGCAAGCCTTCCCTGCACCCCTTTCAAAAAAAATTTTTAAAAAATGGGTTTACGTCTTTTAGCGTCTTTGGCGCTCCTCCGTAGGTTTTTGCAGAACGTCATTTAACGTCTTTGGCAGTAAAATAATTTTAACAATAAAAAAAATGCAATTTTTGCAATGTCAGAACTGTCAGATAAAATTCAACAAATACAGTTAATAAAAAAAAAATCACACCTTAATTCTGGAGTGAGGCGTGCTTGCAACAAACAGGATGAGGTGGGGAATTTTGCTGCGTGCGTTGGGGTTGGGGGGGCACAGGTGTTAGCGGCATCCAAAAATGACGCAACGCTTTGCTTATGCTGCGATTGTTATGTGACCATCTAACGGCCGATGACGTGAGCCGGGGCATGCTTCCAATCAATCAATGCATCCATACTGTACTTGAAGTGCAAGTTTGCACTTAAGTGTTTGAACAAGTTGCTCTAAAGTACGCATGTGTCATTTGTAGGGATGCATTCTTGTCTCACAAAACAGGAAATGGCTTTACTGGCTGACTAATGCGCTTTCTAATGCGTCCAATTAAAAAAAAAAAAAAAGATTATTACGGAACTTTTCCCCAATACCTGATAAATGGACACCCCCCCCCAAAAAAAAAAAAGGAACGCTCGCGCTAACCTTAGTTTAGGATTTTATGCCACAGTCACCACTAGGATACATGGTGAACACACATGCTAACGTTAGCTCAGTGTCATACTTCACACTACCCTCTTTTTTGACGTGCTCCACTTTCTTGGGATACATGACTATCAATGGCATGAAAATGAATACACACGCTAACATTAGCATTATACTCACAACCTCCATTTTGCTAAAAAGCTTCCTTGGGATACATGGCTTGAAATGACAAGGAAATGAACACACATGCTAACATTAGTGTATGTACACTTAACAATAAAAATCACACACAATTAAAAAACATCACAATGAAATCAGGTACAGAAAAAATAAACTCTTAAAAATAATAATAAAACACAAAAAGATAATGATAAAGCAGTCACAGACTAAACCGTGCCAAAGTACTGAGTAAAAACGTATGTTTTAAGACAGAATTGAAAAATTGCAGTGGAGATAGCTTCTTTAACATTGAGTGGGAGATGATTTCATAAAAAAGGGGCGCGGTAGGAGAAAGCCCTACAGCCAGCGGACTTTTTATTGACTAAAGTGATGACAAGATGGTGTGAATTTGAAGAGGAAGGGGCCGTGGTGGAATGTATGGAGTGAGTAGTTCAGACAGATAAGATGGAGTCACATCATTTAATGCCTTAAAGTATCAGCGTGAGAAGCGACCTCCATCTTAGTGGAATTTTCTACAAAAAGCACTTCAAATGCTTGCAAAATACTATATAACAAATACATTCAGGTAAAAAAAAAAAAAAACTATTAACATGACTTATTTGGCTGCCCACACTGCATTTCTTCAATAATATTCCATATGCGCTAATTTGTCGAGTTTTTAGGGCAAATTTATTTTGAACATGTATATAAAGTAAAAACATACTGATTACAAAAGTACATGTGCAAAGACAAAATATTCAAAACATATGAAACAACAAACACAACATTTAAGTAACAAAAGCAACATAAGAAAATTTCACTGTATTTCACCCAATCATGAGCTACACATTTACACATACATGTTTGAAAAGGAGTAGGAAGAAGCGTAAACTTATCAGGTCATACCGCTTTTAACATACGTTCCGCAATAAAAAGTAGGAATGTATAGATAAAAAAAATATATAATACTAGTGTACAGCTAATATATCTTGATTATTAATAACAAAGGTTACTATAGTAATTATTAATAGTGAACACAACCTTATGCATATATTGTCATACTTTTACATATACATATATATTTTTTCCTTATCAATAGCAACAATACTAATAATAATACAATAATAATAATTCATTGACAAGCACTTCTTCTTCCCTATACTTTAAAAAAAAAATGTTGATTTTGTATTTCCTTTTGAACTGGTCTATGTTTGTTGTAAATCCAAATTTTCACTCCACATACAGATGTACAAAAATTCTTCAGTGTTGTTCTTGAATACTTTGTCTTTAAGTTATGAGTTCCCCTCACACCATAACCTCCCTGTCTCTCTGAGAACATATTTTCAATATTGCCCGGCAGTAAATGATATCTAGCTCTATACACCAATTGTACAGTATTGAATTCCACAAGATCAAAGAATTTTACAGTTTTAGATCGTATAAACAGTGTATGGGTGTGGTGGAGACATCCGACTATATGAACTGCTCTAATAGCTCTTTTTCGCAACAGAAGCGGAGGTTGTAATGATGTCTTGTAAGTGTTTCCCCAAACTTCTGAACAATAATTTAAATATGGTAATACTAGAGAGCAGTACAAAATGTGTAATGATTTCTGGTTGAACAAATGTTTGACTTTTGTAAGAATGGAGATGCTTTTGGAAAGCTTGGATCCAATATATTTAATGTGTGGTTTCCAGCAGATTTTATTATCAACAATTACTCTCTCTAAATCTACACCTTCAATTCGCAATCTGGCACAGTTCCCTATTTTAACATTACCAAACACAACTAATTTTGTCTTGTTTAAATTAATTGATAACTTCTTTTTATCAAGCCATGTTTTTACTTTCCTAAATCCAGAGGTAATCGTATCCAAAATAAGATGCATTTTTTTTCTCACCAGAAACTAAAATAGTTGTGTTATCTGCAAATAACACAAACTTCAATAAATGAGACACATTGCACAAATCATTAATATACAATATAAACAGTTTTGACCCCAACAGTGATCCCTGGGGGACACCGCATATCATGTCCAAACATTTTGATTTAAATTCCCCTAACTCCACAAACTGTTGTCTTTCTTGTAAATAACTTCTGATCCAATTCGAGACTGTATCCCTAATACCATAACGCTCCAATTTACTAATCAATATATCATGGTTTATAGTAGCAAATACTTTTTGTAGACCAACGAACAGTCCTATTGTAAGTTTCTTTTTATCGATGGAATCAGTAATTTCTTCAGTAAGTTCTGTTAAAGCTAGTGCAGTTGACCGTTTTGTTCTAAATCCATACTGACTATCAGAAAGTATTTTATGTTTTTCTGTGAATTTATTGAACCTGTTATTGATAACATTTGAAACATGACCGTCATTTTTGGTCTGATTTTCAAAATTCTTGCTACAGATTTAAAAAAAAATTCTCAAATCCTGTCACGTTGCTACATAAAGGTTAGGAGTAGAACTTTAAATGAAAAAGTGCTGTCTTAGCGTATCATCATATGACTACTACATGACCAACACTGTCCTATTTTGTGTCCTCAGCTTGTCTCTTCAGGTACAACGTCCTGTCCTTGATCTACCTCATCTACCTCCTGCTTATTCCCCTCTTCCCCGAGCCCACGTGCACCACCATGCAGGGTAAGACCCCCACCCCCCACAAACTAACACTCCAACAATTTGTCTTTCAAAACGCTTAATATAACTTAGAATATTTCCATTACACGAACAGTATAGAGACAAGTGCCTTAAGGAGGATGAGCTCATCTTTAGTGACGATTAGCATTCCAGTAGCCCAGTAGTTCTCAAACTTTTTTTTTTTTTACAGCAAGTACCACCTAAAAAAATACTTAACTCTCCAAAAAAGGTACCAATAAAAGTTAAATGTTTAAAAACAAAATTTCATAAAGACTAAATGCTTCAACAAAGAAGTTAAATACAACTGAATTGTATGTTAGACAGTGATCCTTTCCAATTAACTCTGCAAGCAGCCAATCATATTGTGCCCTGCTTAGAATTTCCCTCACCCTTAACAGTGACAGTCAGTATTAGTGGTTATTGAAACCTTAACTAGTACTGTTACACCCCTCGCATCTATGAAGCTGCAGATCCAAATTATGATTGTTTGACCTCAGCAGACTTCTGTGACTCTTGTTTTCCCTGCATTGTAACACCAAGCCTTTGCAAAGGCGATGAATTAGGCCCATATTTCAGTTGCGGAAAGTTAATATTGCTTAGTGCTGTGGCTGTAATCATAAAAATGATCCACCATCGATCCTGCATTAATCCAATTTGCTTGAGGGGAAGAAGGAACATTATACACTAAAAAATAAATAAAAATCCAAGCGATAAATTACTTGTTTTGGATTGTAGTTATGAAGAAAAAAAAACTGTGTAAAAGCTTTTTTGGCTTTAATTGCCAGGACTGTGTTGAGGTTTTATTGAATGTGTGTGGAAGATTATTAACGGTAATGGTTGTCATTCCTTATGCCGTTTAACTCAAACGTTCCTTAAAGTTTAACTCCTATGAATTTAAAACGACCGCTGAGGTTTATTCTGCACGGCGGTTTGGACTGCGGTGGCCAAGCAGAACACCTCTTAACACGGAAGAAAGCACCCGCGGCTCTCAATAATATATAAAGACATCTCGGGGCAGTGTCCAGAGCGTCTCCAGCTGAAATAACAACCAGGAAGTCGAGCAGCGCAGCCAGAGTGGACCACTTACATGCTCATCAATAGTTAAATAGACAGGCAAGAGGAATTTTCACCGATCCCATCCCGAAGTTAGAAACACATCTGTTATGTTAGGGTTGGACACAACATTAGGTACACCTGCATAAATCGAATATTATCCAATATGAGAGCTCAATCAGATTTTTCACTTGATATTGTGAGATTTAATAGCATATATGTCTATTTTGGCCACACCCACAAAAGTATCTAAAAATGTCATAACCAAAGACGTAAAGGAAGTCAACCATTTAGCTTTAAAGCGGCTATTTTGAAGGTGTCCTTCAAAGTGGACTTGCCCAAGAGACTTTGAACACATTTGAGCAACACATATTAGATGAATTGGCAACACTAAATTGCATGGTATTGCAGTTTTTGTCTTTGTGTATGGGCGCAACATGGCGGCAAAGATTGTGACTCACCATAAAACACACCCCAAAACCCAGTTTCTCTTAGCATAGTGATATTTAGTAGGCATGCAACAAAAGTCTCAAGAACCAATGCCCGAAGACACATAGTAAGTCAGCCATTTTGGTTTAAAACAGCAATTTTATGGATATTTCGGGATATCCTGGGGGTCCTCCAATGATGAACTTACCCTATAGATTTTCTCCATTGTTGCCAAAATTTGATCCACATATATTCGAAAAATGGACAACTTTAAATTACTACGCTAAATTGCAATGTATGGGAGTTTTATGGAAGTTTTTTCTTTGTGTACGGATTTAGCATGGCAACAAAGTTTGATAATTCGCCTCAACTGCACAAACGGCAGTTTCCCATAGCAACATGAAATTTGCAACATACAAGCAAAATCTGAAGACGCACACAAAGTCTTCTTTTTTAAAGGTGAACTTGTCTTTGGATTTTCTCCATTTGTTACTCAATTTGAAGCATCTACACTTAACCGATGGGCAATGCTAAATTGCGAGTTTTGATCATAGCATCTGGGTCGAGCATGGCGGCGAAATTTGAGGATTGCCTGAAATTTTATGTCATGAAATTTAATAGCAATGGCCAGTGGTGTAGTCCAGGGTATACGGAGTATACCCACTTTTTTTCACTCAGTATTTAGTATACCCACTTCTAATGCTGCATTCGATGATGGTTGGAAGGTGGACTTTCCGACTTCAAACCAGGAAGTGTGTACGGGAACATCTCCTTAAACTCGGAAATCCCCAAATTGCGAGAAGGAAAGTTTGCTGGAGGTCAAAATGAGTTTTGAAGACCAAAATAAAAAACAAATTATCACTATCCGCCATTTAGGTTGCTTACTTTTGCCTCGAACGCTTTTAGGTCGGAACTGGGAAAAAACAACTGGGATAAGTCCGACTTCCGACCCCTCCTCTGCTTACGCTGATTAGATTGGCTAACTTTTGGCATGATGTTTGATGAGCCAATCAGAGGCAGAGTAGGCCAGGTCATGTCGAGGAAAACGATCCTTCAAATGCTCCCCCAAGCCACAATCCTGACACAGAAATTTAGCTCAGGTGAAGGGATTTGCCCTCGTGCACGAGAGACTTGTTTGCGACGCGGGTTCGAACCCTTGACAGATCCCTGTACAGACGCTCCCCACCTTACGAACGAGTTACGTTCCGGACGATCGTTCGTAAGGTGAATTTGCGCGTAAGTTGCTTCAGTGCTATATTTTGTATTATAATTTATGTTTAAAGCCTATATAAGTATATTGAAGGTTTATATAAGTATGTTTAAGGCTTGTACAAGTAACCTGCATTGGTTTGTACTGAAAAAAAATTAATAAAATGGAGAGAATACGTACAGTACTGTACTGTACTACGTATGTTAGAGAGAGAGAGCGAGACACACACACACAGTATGTACATGTACGTAATAAGATAAATAAAATGAAGTTGAACTTACTTTTGGAAGATGTACTCGATGCTTAAGGAGATGATGGAGGAGGAGGAAGAGGAGGATTTTATATCATGAGAGATTCTTCGTCGTCGCTGGAATCGGCTTCAAAAGTTATTTCCTGCTTCATGGGGACCGGCGTTTCTTCCTCCTCCTCCTCCTCGCCACGTTGCTCAGCCTCCAATGAGCTCTCACAGCGCCAAGCGTCGGTATTAGCGGCGGAAAGAAGCACTACGCGCAATACAAAATCTAACTTTCAGCATTTCTTTCCGAACATTTTTCGACATACTGTACGCGCAGAAATGTTCGTATGTACCGTTGTTCGTAACTCGAATGTTCGTAAGTAGGGGAGCGTCTGTACACTTGACAAAATCATGCCTCAAGAGCTCAAATAATGCTCAAAGATTGCATCGTTCTTAGGAACAAGCAGGGATTGTTAAGCCAGACAATGCCTTCTGTTGGGAAACCGCTCAAAGGTTCTCATGGGAAGCTGTCTCAATCATGTTGTAAAAATAAAAATGAACTCAAGATGAGTGTGAGGCAAGCAAAGCCGCTGTCCAAAATGGGGAAAACCGATCCACAGCCAAAGCAAAGTTGATCCTTTGCATCAGTTTGCACGCAGAAAGCGGCAAAACACTCCCTCACAGCTCCCTCGTTTACGAGCGTTCTTTTCCGGACTTTGCGGACGCCTGAGGACTCGCGTAGGGAAATTAGCACAAATTGCTCTAGGTTTTAATGCGCTTGCTGTGGTCTGTCTGAGCAGATTTGATAAGGTCCGGCCAGTAGCGCTTCACCTGAGCCAGGGAACTGTAAAACTGAATGATGCTCCCCGTAGGGAGGAGAAGCAGGGAGAACTAAAAATGTCATAAAGGTAAGTAGAAAGAACCAATGGAGATTGGTTTTCACACAGAACCAGCACACTAAATAGTACTTAAACCTGCTCACACCAAAAGCAAGTCCCGGGATCTTCATCAAAGGAGTTCGAATGTTGCTTGCAGTCTCATAGCAACGATTTCCCCAAATACCTGTCGGCGCGCTATAAAACGGCTTACATGTGCACAGCAGCTGTGGCAGCGTTCTGGTATTTGAGGGCAGCTTTGGGAAGAATATGTGGCTCTCGGGAAGGTCATTAAGTGGGACCACTAACCGCTACATATTCCATATCTTCACCACAGGGTGCATGCTGACTAGCACGCCATGCAACACTTCTTTTTAGTTACAGTACGAGGTGTGTCAGAAAAAAATCCAGGACTGGTGTCACAAAAGATTGCAAAGACAGACTACGGTTTTTACTCTTCCACGTGGGTCACACTATCAACCAGCAAAGAGATCCTGCGGCATTTTCTAGATTTAGTGTGTGATAAGAATTGCCATAACATGGCAGGACGACTCGTGGCCGCTTCACCATGATAATGGCATGAGCATCTGACAGTTCCTGGCCAAGAACAACATCTCCATGCTTGAGCAACACCCCTGCTCGTCCAACTTGGCCCCGTGTGATATTTTCATCATCTAGAACAGAGGTCCCCAACCCTGGTCCTCAGGGACCGGTATCCAGCCTGTTTTCCATGCCTCCCACAGCCAACACAGGTGATTCATATCATCAGCTAATCATCAATCTCTGGAGAAGGCTGATAATGATCTCCAGCTGTGTTGGCTGTGGGAGACATGCAAAACAGGCTGGATACCGGTCCCTGAGGACCAGGGTTGGGGACCTCTGATCGAGAAGACCTGTTTTGAAGACATGGACAACATCAAGATGGTGGCAAACTTATAGTTTGGATTTGAAATGTATCTTTTATTACACCAGTCCTGGAATTTTGTGACGCACATCCTACGTGCACCCCTCAAAAAAAAGTTTTCTAGAGTGATTATGGTGGTTTGATGGTGACCAAAGTTTTTGTCCTCCATCCAGGCTACACAGGGCGTCTGCTGCAGTCACTGTGTTTCACCAGTGTGTCCTTCCTGCTGCTGCACATCATTTATCAGATTACGGTCAACAGCCTCCTGGCCGGCAGCTCCATCAACTCCGACTTCAACTGTAAGTAGCGCGCAGAAGGCCATCGTGGCTGTCAGCTTTGCCATGTAAATAGAAACCAAAGCGACTCATTAGGCTATAAATGGCGTCTTCTTCGTCGGTGTCAGGTTTGAGTCTTCATGGCTGCCTAAATCGCATCTTCTTCACGTTTTTTTCTTTTGTTAACATTTCTTTATTTTGTTTTCTCTTTGCTTTGAGTTATCTTCTTAGTTTGTTTCTTCTTCAAGTCACGTATTCTACTTTGGTTCATCATGTTTTCACGAGGTTTTGTTTTCTGTGGTTCAAGTTCTTTTTTTGTGTCTTTGCTGTTTTCTTTGGTTTGCATTTTTCTGATTCATGTCTCCAGTTTGCATTCTCTTTAGTTTGATTCTTCTTCCTTGACTTGCGTTTTCATTGGTTTGCATTTTCTCCTCTGGTTGGAATATCCTTCAGTTTGTGTCTTCAAATTGCCCCGTCAGTTTTGCTTCTTTCAGTTTGTTTTCTTTGGTGGTGCGCTGTATTCTTCGGTTCTCGTGTTTCTCTATTTACTGTTGCGGCGGACATTCAAACATAAGCGGTTGACAATTATTTATTTTATTTATTAGTTACCAGTGTTGGGAACGTTACTTTAAAAAAAGTAATTATTTGTAGTTACTCATTACTTGCTTAAAAAAGTAACTGAGTTAGTAATTGAAGTACTTCATAATAAAAGTAACTATTTTCACTACTTTAAAAAAAGTTTTATATCGAACAATTTGTTTAAAAAAAAGTTTTTAAAATATATTATTATTACTATTATATTTTTAAACAAGGAATTCAAATTACGTGTAGGCTATATAGGGTGTTTTCATTTATTTTTGTGAGTATTTATGTCACACAAATGCCTCACTCCATAATATGACACATCATACAATCATTCACATAAAAAATGTCACTCCATCGCCTCCATGAGTGTGAGCATATTTCTTTCAACACTTTTCACATGTTTACCACTCGTGAAATAAGAGAGATACAATTGTTGGCGCTATTAATTACACTAGGCGAGCGTGTCGCTATGACTTACTGCTATCTTTATCGCTGTTATGGTACTTGTGGAGTCGCAATATGGCTCTTGGTGGAACATGATTGTCAACTAATCGCTCCTCATGGCGGCCGTTTTTCGGCAAATCTCTACTGTTATTTTTTTATTAATGTCACTCTTGCCAAAGTTGTCAAACCAGTTCCAGGCGAGGACGTGGACTCTTTGCTAAAATGCTAAAATATGCTAAGCCTTAAGATCCAGAAGGAAGAAGGACGACACGTCCGTCACGTCGTGACACGCTTCCTGCGGCACCTCCAAAATAAAAGTCACTCTACATTTCAACAACAACAACAGTCTTGTAAGCTTACTTAGAGCCTTGAATCTAATACATAAATTGTAACGCATTTCTCATACAACAACGATAACGGCTTACAAATATGGGGAGAATAATTAGTTAGATTAGTCCATTTATGAACGTAACGCAGTTAGTTTAAACGCCGTTATTCCCAACGCTTTTATTAACAGACTTAAAGGGGAAGTCAAGTAAATAATTTTCTTGGCAATAGTATGTTTTATGCGGCCTCACTTGATTAAACACAGTTATTCTTATTAATATTGTGTTTGGAATATGAATTAAGCAGCAAAAATTTGCACCAGTTTTTTATCCATCTCAGGCGGTGGCCATTTTGTCACTTGCTGTTGACTGATGACGTCACAGTGCCAAAGGCACAGCCACAGATGTCAAACTCGAGGCCCAGAGACCAAATTAGCCCCGCGACATCAATTTTATGTGCGTCAACTTTGTATTTTTTTGCAAATGGTCTTCATTTTTTTACAAGCATTTTGTTAACAATCTTTCCTTAAATACGTCGAAAAATAATTGAACAATTATTCACTGGCTTCTGATTTCAGAAATACGTATCGATCAATTTGTTGAACTAACGACGATGTGGCCCGGAACAAAAATGAGTTTGAGACCCCTGGCCTTAAGGGCTCAGCTTGCAAACGTCACATGACCAAACTCAGAAAACAGGTGAGCCGTGATTGCTCGTTACCTCAGCCCTTAGACATTGTGATGTCATTTTCAGTCAACAGCAAGTTGCAAAAGGGCAAATCGGGTGGATTTTGCTGTCTAATTCATATTTCACAAACGCAATTTTAATCAGAATGCCGTGTTTACACTAGTTGGGGTGCACAGAACATAATATTGTCAAGACAGTATTTGACTTGGCTTTCTTTTTAAACAAAATACAAGCAAACATCTGTCCTAGGAGGATCCCACAACTCCCAACACATTCCTTTCAGAGCTAGCAACCTAGCAGCAATGATTGATGGCGAGACCTCCTGTGTGGAAATCATTGAAGAGCAAAAAGTGCTTCTTCTCTCACAAAATTGACTTAATGAAAATGTTCAGTCGGCTGCCAGGAAAGCAGAAAACTCCATTAAGAGATTATCTTGTAAAATGAAGTTACTCAGCGTAATTAACAAATGTCGCTCACTGTTAACAGAAAATGAGCACTCGGCAGTACACTTACATTCATTTTGCATGTATAAATCTCATTTTCACAAATAGACAGAACTCAGACATGCAAATGATCACATGAAATTCATTAATGAGTGTATAAACGGCTGAAAAGTTGCCGTTTGTTTACAACAACTGCAGAGAATACCAAGCGTTTATTAATCATTTGGTGGTAATGTTCTTATTAGGTCAAAGCCTTTATTTATAAAAAATCCTTTCACTATGCCATCTGAAATCCTATGCATATATTTAATAAATGTTTATAAATAACAAGGTCTTATACCATAATATGTGGGGCTTATTCACAGGCAGGTGTTTTTTGTGGAAAAACATTTTTAATTTTGGAAATTAAACCCTATTTGGAAATTAAACCCTCATCATTATTTCCAGCAAATGCATTTACTCTACTGCAGAGAGTACCAAGCGTATTTCGTATTTATTAGGGGACAGACCTAATAATAAATTTTATGTTCTTAAATCATAGCTGATCATGGTTTAACAAACAAAGATGATTATTATTCATATGGTTTATTCAAATATTAGTTTGAGTATTAATATACAGTATTTTCAAATAAAAAATGAAAAAAAAATTGTGTTGTAGATTTTTTTAAATTAAATAAAATGTCCATTTTTATTCTAAATAATTGTTTATTTTTAAATAAAAAATAAAATACTATACTTATTTTTCGCTTTTTTATTTTTTTTTACATTTTACTTTTTAGTTTATATGTTGTATAATCACTGGAAGGATTGGTATAATTAGTGTAATGTGGTTGTTTTTATTATTGGCATTGTTATTTTTATCATTATTATTACCCCCCCCGCCTTTTTTTTTCTCCTCTTATTCTGGTGTTCTTTTGTTTTGTGATATGGACCACCCTGGGTCTGGAACAAAGTTGTTCAATTCAATATTAATGGCCTCTGCCATGCCCTCATCTCTGTTGCTCTCATCATTTTTGAGAACACTTCTTGGTTGTGCAGCAGCATTTATGTATTTATTCGAGCGCAATCCAACGCCTCCTGTATGTGACCCATATTGTAGTAGTTTGAAGTGTTGGTCTTCAGTCAACAGAGGGGCGCGGTTGCGTGGCAGGAAAATGACGTGAAAACGTGAAGGTTTGGACATGATAAGACGCCCCCGCTTCCTCCTCCTTTTAACCAGCTCCACCCATGTCTTTAACGGTGAACAACACATGAGCCCGCAAACTATTTGTAAATGCACACACACACACACACACACACACACACACACACACACACACACACACACGCACACACACACACACACACACACACACACCGTGTTGAGTCAACACAGAGGAATGACGGGTTAGTCTTAAGGAAAAGGCGGTGACCAGCGGATGACCCGCGGGGTTAGCTGGAGCTCGCGAGGGTATCTTCTGTCCTGCTCCCCTTCGCGCCGGCCAACGTGTTTAAGAGGAAATATAACGTTTTCTAAAGGGAGAGACGGTGGTGGGTGGGTAGTTTGGGTAACAGCCTCGGTGCGAAGGAAGACTCCTTGTTTACGCCGGAGCCAGAAGGAAAAGGGTGTCGAGGGGTTGAATACCAGATTTAGAAAGGTCAGATAAGGGAGGTATTGACTGAAAATGCAGGAAATGATCCTGAAGGCAGAAAAATGCACCTCAAATCGATCACTTTCACTTCCCCCTTTTATTTAATGGTCCTTACAACACTAATGTACTATACTTGCATCATAATTTCTTATGCCTCCAATAATTCATGTTTACATTATATAATGTACCATCTTTACTGTTCTATACAACTCTAATGTACTATAATTAATGTTCTCTACATGTTTAGTTATACTGTACAGTATAGCCCTTTATCACAAAAGAGTCTCAAAGGGCTTCACACGCACATCTCTAATATAACATATACGCATTTAAATACACTTATAATGTACCAAAATTTCAACTCAAATGCCATTTACGTTTATTTAATGTTTTTAAAGTGCTGTATGAATAAAATTGACTTGTGTTCTATAAAACGCTTATATAGCACATTTGATATGCTGTACATTTATAATGCACTATATTTACTGTTCCATACAACTCTAATGTGCCGTGCTAATGTAACTAATACACCATAGTCGCATATTTAATGTTCTATACAGTTCATACTAAGCCTACACATCTACACCACAGTTACTGTTCTATAAAACTGTGATCTACTAACGCATCCAATGTTCTATACAACTCCAATGCACCATATCTACATCATATTTAATGTTCTATACAACTAACGTAGTGTATTTAGTATTTACATATTGAATTTCCTATACACACCTAACGTTTACAGTATATACTTCTATACACCAATAAAATATGACACTGATATTATATTTAATGGTCTGCATATGTAATGCATCACATTTACATCATATTTAATATCTGTGCGACTCAAATTAACCCTTTTTACATAATCACTGTTTTATACAACGCTAATGTAGCATATTTAATGTAGGAAATACCATTAATGTGCTATACAACTCTAATGTAGCATGTTTACCAGTGCATATTTACATGTACAGTAGTTGTCATTCAATGTTCTATACTCCTATTTAACTGACTTACAACTATAATGTACCATATTTACATCACCTTTTTGTCACTAATGCGCCATTTTCATATATTGAATATTCTATACCAGTGGTTCTTAACTGTTGTCACCCTGGGACATGCATCTTCCTACTGTTTGCAAACTCGTGACCTATTTGATAGAAGTTCCGTTCCGTCTTCAATTCCGCTTATCCGGGGTCGGGTCGCGGGGGCAGCAGCTTTAGCAGGGAAGCCCAGACTTCCCTCTCCCCAGCCACTTCACCCAGCTCCTCCGACGGGATCTCAAGGCGTTCCCAGACCAGCCGAGAGACGTAGTCTCTCCAGCGTGTCCTGGGTCGTCCCCAGGGCCTCCCGCCGGTAGGACATGCCCGGAACACCTCCCCAGGGAGGCGTCCAACAGGCATCCGAACCAGATGCCCGAGCCACCTCAACTGGTTCCTCTCAACGTGGAGGAGTAGCGGCTCGACGCTGAGTCCCTCCCGGATGACCGAGCTTCTCACCCTATCTCTAAGGGAGAGACTTGATAGAAGTTAAGAACAATAAAAAAAATGGTGTTTATTTAAAAATAGCCTCATCATACCGCCCAAAGGCATATTGCTAGCTATGACATTCGCTAGGCAAAGGTTGAGATGCACTGTATTTGTTTACAGAGTAGCTAGTGATTAGAGCACAAGTGTTTAATTTTTCTTGACGTTTACCCAATAATTCATGTTCTATGTAGGGACGTGGTATACCTCAGGACTGCTCTGATCAAAACTAAATACAAGTACGTCATTTTTACTAGATGTCCCTCCCCACCAGTTGAGAATCACTGGTCTATACAACTCTGATTTTGCATATTTTATTTTACTGATGGGATTCAGCGAAATTTTATACTCTGCTGTATACTGTATTTTTTATGTTGAATAATTTATACAAGACTAATGTGGTTTGTGGTGTTGCATTATATATTGTCTCCACAAACCACAAACTTGTGGTCCTCTCAATTAGTGGCTTATAAACAGCCTCCGGAGGTGTAAATATGTCACCAAGTCCTCCAGTAAACTCGGCCGCGTTTGTGTCTGGCAGCCCAACAAAGGCGGCAAAGTTGCGCCTGTTTGTCTGAGCGCTGTCAATAGCTGGAAATGGCCCCCCACCGCTGCACGGTGACGTTCAGGAACACTTGAAGTACTCGGAAGAAAAGATGACATTCTTCATCCCCTGAGATTCAGTACAGGAGCTATATTCATTCACTTCTACATTTACAAGTGAAGGAATGGAATGTTTTATTCTTGTACTTGAAATTTACTGTACTATAATACAACTCAACAAGTCAATATATTTTGTGCATTTATCCCCATATTTTTAAATGACAGTGTCAATCAAAATGTAGCATTATGTAGATTTTTGTTTAACACAGCACTTGTATTGGGTGTCATTAGATTGCACATATGTTCATAATCAAGTGTCCAGTGTGTACAATAGGTGTACGTACGTGATTTTTTTAGACAAGGCTTTTTCCTTTTTTGTCAATTTTAATCTTTTTAATTTCAGCGTTTTTATTTTATTGAAACTTTAATTATTTCATTCATTCAACTTTTGTTTTATTTGTATTTCATTTTTTGTAATTAAAGCATTTTCAGTCATTTGTTTCACTTAATTTTTTTTCCATTTAGCTTTTCACTCTTTTAACTTGTATTTATTCATATAAGGTTATTTTTCTTTTGAGTAAATTCACTTATTTAGGCCTTTTCACTTATTCAACATATTTTTTTAAATTTTATTTATTCTTTTTTTAGTTAATTAATTTTATTTTTACCTTTTTGTCATTTTTATTTAGGCTTTTTACCCAGTGATCTTTTGTATGCATTTCAGGATTTATTATTATTATTATTATTATTATTAGTAGTAGTAGTATTGTTTTTCATTTATCACATTTTTTATTTTATTTTTTCAAGCTTTGTCATGTTTCATTAAACCTTTTAATAAAGGGTTTTCACTTGACTAACTTTAATTATTATTTATTTTTGCATTTAAATACCTTTTTTTTGACTGTTTGGAATGTATTTCTATTCATATGAAAAATATATAAAGAAATATATGACAATACACTATTACACTCTATTCTATTCAAACCAGCAGCATGTACGCTGTTAGCTTATATTACATATTCCTAATAATGCTTACTAAACATTTTCTTTACATGCAGGTTCTGCGTGGGAAAAATCCATCAGACAAATTGGATTTGAGAGGTAAGATTGTAAGCACAAGTCCGACCATAAATGCGCATGTAATAACGTTATTGTCCGTGTGCTTCAATGTACTTTGCTGAATGCTGTAAGTGTTTAAGTGTGGCATTTCCCTCTAAAGGTTAGCGTGTGGAGGGTGCGCTTGGTTTATCTCACAGTTGAGCAATCTTGCTGTCAGGAACAGCAAGACTGACTAATGTTTTGGTGAAGGGCCGAGTCAGCAAGAAAGGAATTCTTACGCAATGCTGACGCGCCCGCGCTTCGTGTAATTTGGGGAGGGGGTCCGCAAAATTAATGCATAGGAGCTCAACATTGCCTTTGCCTTTTACACAGAATTCCGCGTGAGTGGGTAATTATCATGTACTTTCACACAGAGAAACAGCATCCCACAAACTGATGATTATGTAGAAATGCCTGGTGAGATGTATAAATACCCCGGCGGTGACATTTGCTTTCAAGTTCAACACAATTGGGTGAAAGAAGTGATTGTGCGAATTTCTCTTCTGACATAGACAAAAAACCCTTAAACCCGGAGAACCCAAGAACCCTTTTCTTCTTTGGAAAATTATGAATTATACATTAAATGACTGCTATACTGTAAGTTCACTGAACACCAAAATATATGTTTTTTCAATGTTTAGGATTAGGGCGAAATTTGACCCTTTGGGATTTAGGGGTATCATTTCGAAAAATCTGAATAACAAAAACTGTCAGTAAACTATTTAGAATTTAAGAAAATAATCAATCAAATACACAGCTACATTGAACAATACAATTTTTTTGTTTTATTTGTTGCATATTAGCCATCTTGTCACCACCACTCTGGCTCATGTAAGTGCAATATTCATCCACTAGATGGCCCCATGCAAGGGTCAGAAGTGGCACTCTGGACATTTGAAGTTAAATCTGAAAAAAAAAAAGGTCTTTGTTATTTGAGTAGCAGAATTTATAGGGGCCAAATTTCACCCCGTGGATTCTCCAGGGTTAAAATCCTGACTCCGATACGACTTGTACCACCCAAGGTGGAGAATTGCCCTTTCTGTGTTGTTTGTTCAGTTTATACTGAACAACGACAGGGAAAACAATGGGCGGCAAAACTGTATCTTTTCCAGGCAGTGTAACAACCTGACAATGACGGTAAAGAGCACTTTGGTGTCCCTCTGTGGCCTCCTGATGAGAACTAAACCCAGTTAGGCTGCCGCCATGTCTGCCTGGCCTGCTCGTGCGCACTGATCCCGTTAGTGGTGGCTTCCCAAGTGCGGGAATGTCGAAACTCGTCGAGTGTCCTGCCCCCACACAACTACTAGTGGCGGAAAATTGCACCCCTATTCACGATCTTATGTACATTAAGGCAAGCTTCTTGGAGAGGTTTTAATGTTGCTAATGATGGTGCAACGAGCACGATGGGAGATGGGAGTAGCGGTCGTTAAATTTGATGGCCGCTTCCTTCTACATTCCAATAACATGCGTGTTAGGTTAAGTGCAGATTGTGCTTGGGTGTGAGTGTTTGTCTGTATGTGCCCCGGTGATTGATTTTATTTTCCAAGAAGAAGATCCTAACATCCTTTTGAAAGTGACTTTTCCTTAAATCTCCATTTAAATTCGATTTTTTTGTGTAATTTCATTCTTCCAATATCACATTTCTTTCAAATGAAATATAGTCTTGATTTTAAAAAATAAAATAATCTCTAAATCTGCGATTCTGTCTTCAAAATTGGTTGTGTACTGTGGTGCTTTTTTGAGTTTTAGGAGATTACACACTCTTGGTCAGACAATTGCTTTATTTCGACTTGAGATCATATAATTGCTGTATTTCATAGCAAAGTACATGATTTAAAGTACTCCGGCGCGGTGCCAGATTTCCAGCGTGAGATATTTTAGGTCCATATATGTGTATCTTCTTGCATAAGTGCATCCACACCATAGCTACCGGTAATCAAAAAGCGTTATCCGCCAATAGTATGAAGAGTAAATGGACCAAAAGCTCAAGTCAAATTAACAGCCACTATCCATCAAAGGCAAAGTGTTGACGTTCTTGTCTTAAAATTCAAGATACGACCCGCACACCTTCAAAGATGGGAGTGTTTGGAGTTAACATTGTTAAGGACTGAATTAGTCATATCTCAAGGAACCACTGTCATTTAATTTGATCGTAAAATTGTTTCATAATTTTTCAACTAAGGTGAATATCCATCATTACTTTGAGGCGTGTCAGAAAAGTTTCAGACAATAAACTACAAGTTTTTCCCCTCCATAAATACATTTGTGACAAACCACATCGAGGCATACCTCAAATTAAAGTTCTTGGTGTGAGTTTTTTCGATATGTTATTAGGTGGGTAATATAACCTCATTCGCATTGACCCAAAAAGTCCAACATCTGAGCGATGAGTAGCATGTTCTTTTTATTGTCAATAGTTTAATTAGGCTCAGAATTGCGTTTGTCATAAAACAGAAGTAGGAACAATAGTTTGGATGATTAAAAAGCCGGCAATAAAAGCTTTTTGGAAAGCTGGTAGTTATTTTGGGACAATCATGACGCCTCATAAACATTGTCCTTAAGTGGCACCCCTAAATCCCCGCGAGTCACGCCAAGCTCGCTGCTATTGTAGCTGACGCATTAGCTTCTTGTTTTGTTTTGGTAGTTCCCCCCTACACACAAACACACACATCTTGATTTAATTAACAATGTCCAAAAAAGGCTTTCTTTATGATTATATATGGCACCGGATTTGCACTGAGCATGCCTTTTTTCCCCCCTACAGTCTCTAGTGCTTAGTCACTTGTTTGCAGCAATTCATTTAAAGCAGTTGGCATTGTTTCATTATTTGGTTTTAGTGCACATAAAACCAAAAAATTCAGCACACATTAAAATAACACTTGAATAAACGGAAACAATCCCCATGTGCAAAGCTATTGTTTTCTCACTGGTGTGATGTGTTCAAGTGTAGCAGGAACTTTTTGGTTTCTTCTTCCCAGCGTGATCGGCGCCGACGCGGGAAACGGCATCAGAGTCTTCGTACCGGACATTGGCATGTGCATGGTGGGCGGGGCCATCTGGTTTCTGTGTCGCAGTCTGGTCCAGAAGAGGCTCCCCGAAGACATGGCTCAGGACAACGCCCACTTCCAAGCGGAGGAACAAGTGCGATTTAGATTTTTGATACTCACTCGCATGCGTGTGTATTTTGTGGGGCCAAAATATGATTCGAAAGTCAAGGAAAATGCTAGTATTGCGACCAAGGCATGACTTTGTCCAAGTTCAACTTTTTTTTGTCTTTTACATAAACATTGCTCAACTACTTTTCCCACTTATGTATGTAAATGCTCAAGTCCATCATTGTCACTGAAAGGAAGAAGATGAGAAGCTGAGCCTAGAAGACCACATCCTGCTGGAGGAGGACTCGGATGGAGGCTACGAGGCCGAGGAAGACGAGGAGGATGAAGGTGAGGATGCGGAGGAGGAAGAGGAAGAAGCCAAGGAGAGCGCCAAGATGAAGATCCTGCGAGTGGTGGCGCAGGTGGCGTCCAAAGTCAAGGAGATCATCGGGAACCTGATCACCACGGCGGGGAAGGTGGTGGTGACCATCTTGCTGGGGACCACAGGTGAGGCTTCACCTTCCCATCAAAGCCACTAGCCCAAGGGGTCTGCAACATGCAGCTCTGGAGCCAGATGTGGCTCTTTAGTCCCTCTCTTTAGGGCTCCCTGTGGATCTAAAAAAAATAAAATAGTAGGCATAATTTTTTTTTCAACATATTTATTTGTATTTTTGGGGGATAGAATATTCTTTCACTGAATTAATTAGTTTAATAAAAAAAAAAGTGTATATTTAAAAATGAAAAAGTTAACATTTTTAAGAGAAACAAAGAGAGACAAAAGGTAGATGAAAAGGTTTTAAAAATTACCTAAAACATTCCAAAATGTGAATAAAAAATGTTCAAACAGGAAGAGTAAAATCAGAAAATTACCATAAAATGCCCCAAAAAAATTTTTTTTCCAGAGAATCAGATTTTTTGAAAAAGAAAAACTGAAAAGAAAATGTTCAAAAAGTAACCATAAAATGTCCCAAAACAAATGAAAGACAGAAAATTACTAAAATGATGTATTACCAGAAAATGTAATTGGGAAAAAAAAAGGCAGAAAAATAAATATATATTAAAAAAAAATCCAATCCAAAAGGAGAAATCATGAAAATGAACATGAACTGTACACAAAATTGGCCTGAAAAAGTCAGAAAATGCATTTGAAAAAAAGCAGAAAACATTTTAAAAGTAACTATAAAATGTCCAAAAACAGAAACCTCCCTGAAAATTTCTATAAAGTGTACACAAATTTGCCAAAAATATCAAAAAAGTAAAAGAAAAGTCAAAACATAGCCATTTAATGCCCAATAAAGGATGAAGAGAAGCAGAAAATTACTCTGTCCATAAAATTTAAAATAAATGGCAGAAATTTGACAGAAAGGCAGACAAGTCAAAAAAATTTAGGAACATGCATGAAACACGAAGTATAACAAAAAAACGGAAAATGAAAGGTAGAAGAAAATGAATCTGACTCAAAGTATTAGATGCTGCATATTTTTCTGTTATGGTGTAGCTCTAATTATCTCTTGGGCCCTAATTAGACATTAGACTCACACTAACACTGTTTCGTTCATCACAATGTTCAAATGTTTTGAGGCTCCAGACAGATTTTTTGTTATTTATTTCGCCTCGAATGGCACATTTGATGGATAAACTTCCACTAGCCAGAATCCACCATTTTGTTTACGTTTTTTTTTTTCCAGGGATGATGCTTCCTTCCCTCACCTCAGCCGTCTACTTCTTCATCTTCCTTTTCCTGTGCACTTGGTGGTCCCTGCGCCGCACCTTCGACACACTGATGTTCAGCTGCATGTGCGTGCTGATGGCCATCTTCAGTGCCGGACACCTGGTGGTCCTCTACCTCTACCAGTTCCAGTTTTTCCAAGAGTCAGTGGCACCGGAGGACGGCTACATCAGGTCAGCACCGCAATAGTGCCGCCCATGAAATCCCACAATGCATCTTGAGAAATAGTGAGCAACACATGGTCACTGGACAAGCAATATATTATTACAGTAAATTGCATTGCGGGGGGGGGGGGGGGGGGGGGGGTGGTGGGGCAGGTTTTCTTTTATTCAGGGTATTGTTTGATTTTAGGCAGTAGATAAATTTATTGCTAGTTATGGCTTGAAAATATCTTTGAGTAGAACAAGAGATCAATACTGTCATGTTATTATAATTTTTTTTATTTTTCAAACTTTATTGGGTGATTCGATTTATTGTAAGTATGCGATCATAATGATGTAAATAATGTCTCACCTAATATTTTTCAAAACTGTCATTCATTTGATTGCGTCTATTAAATGGCCCACTATTTGTTGACATGCACAAACGGTGCACACACACTTTTTTCTCCTTAAAATGCCTTTTAAATAAACAGTATTGCTGTTTTCTCAGAGCCAAGGAGGTCCGGCCAACATGCTGGTACAGTTCACAGTGATGGGTCATAAACCCATCACTAGTAGTAAATCTAATAGTAGCAAGATGAACTGTATCAAGTGGTTTTAGGGTAGAGGGAGGAGCATTCATATAAGTTACAACTCTTTTTTAAAGATTGGTTTTGAAGGCTTCAGCCTGTTATAAAGTTCTGTTACATGTGTTTTAAAAGACATCTCCTCAACGCCTCAGCTGCAGTAAAAGCACCAAAGGAAACTTGCAGTGTTTCGTGTTTGTTGAAATATATGACATGTAAATAACATGTTGACATGATGACAAGTGCAAATCTAGCGCTGCACTTGGTGCGACCCCGTGAGGAGGTGGGTTAGACCCGTTCTTTGTAATTTCGCTGGCATGTGCAAGATGGCATATTTTACAAAGGGCTATTTACGCTGTTGTGAGCGAGACCCAACTATTTGTATACAAACAATAAAAAAAATAAATGTTTCATATTTTATCCCATTTAACTCATTCACTGCCATTGACGGCTATAGACGTCATAAATTCATTTGAACTATTTCTATTAGTTTAACATTTTTTTCCACTTTTGTTAACAAGAGTATGAAAACCTAGAACAATTTTTTTGCACATTTAGAACAGATATAAAAAGTGTGATTAATCGTGAGTTAACTAGTGAAGTCATTCGTTTAATTACGATAAAAAATTAATCACCTGACACCCCAAAATTTTAATAATCTTTTCTTTTAAAAAATAAATAAATAAATAATTGTATATATTTTTTGCCCCAATTTTTAATCTTTTCTTTTTTAAGAAAAGATTATTAAAAAATTAGCGGCAGCAGGCGATTACCATATTTAATCGTAATTAATCGCATGACTTCACTAGTTAACTCACAATTGATGACAAATGTTATATCTGTTCTAATACAATAAAAAAAAATCTAGGTTTTCATGCTCTTGTTAACAAAAGTGGGAAACATTTTAAACTAATAGAAATAGTTCAAATGAATTTTTGACGTCTATAGTCGTCAATGGCAGTGAATGAGTTAAATGGGATAAAATATGAAACTTTTTTTTTTTTTATTGTTTGTATACAAATAGTTGGGTCTCGCTCACAACAGCGTAAATAGCCCTTTGTAAAATATGCCATCTTGCACATGTCAGCGAAATCTGTGCAGATTTCTCATAGGATGTGGACAGAGCTTTAGCAGCAAAGTTTGTTGATTTGCCATAAAACACTCAGAAGGAGGTAGCTCCTTAATGCACGAGTGCTTTTGAAGCCTTTTACACGCCGTAACATTTGGGGAGTCTGCAGGAGCTTGTTTAAAGCGCAGCAAATATTTACTTGTTGTTGGAGACAGGAAGAAGGCAACAAAACAGCAACAAAAGCAGCTGCAGGGTGGATGTATCAGACTCACCCACTCAGTGCGCATGCATGGACAACAGGGCTTTTAAGAGCGCTACTACTGTACAAGCACCCTACTTGTTGTATTATGTATGAAGCAGGAGACAATCTGTTGCGCTGCGGTTTGTGTAGTAACAACCACATTGTTTCACATCTGGACCACATGTACATACATACATTGAGCACACACCCACAATAGTGTGAAAATAATACTTTTTATTTAGCCAAAAAATATATAACAGAAAGGACAGAGACGGATTCAAAGTCCCAACCGAAGACGTTTGAGGCAGTTGTGGTTACCACTACCGCTAACATAAAATGGGAAACTCCATAGGCACATGAGCTAACAATTAGCATGTATGTGGCTGTGTTTTTACACTTTAAGTACCCTTGTGTTTAGATCTGTTATCTAAACTGCAACACATGTAGAGAGACCATATAACAAAAATCACAAGCGTATCTTCTTTATCTTCTGTAAAGAACAACTAATATTATTGCTGTACTGAGAAACCTTAGGTGGCCAAGTTTTCGCCACCAGAATGAGGCAGCGCGATTGGTGTGTGACAAAAACAGGTAATTTTTTTTAATAGTATTTAACACAAAAACGTATAAAAATGTTCTATTTTAAATATTGTCATGGTCCCAAAAACGTATTTATACGTTAAAAATAAAAAAATAAAAAATAATAATAATTATGCTACAGCATACATACGATACGATACGATATACTTTTATTTTCCCCGTGGGGAACTTTTTCTTTTTCCAGCTGCAGTTTACAGTAAAGAGAAACAACAGAATAGAAAGACATAAAATTAAAATTAAATAAATAAGAAGTGCAGCAATAAGTAGAAGACTTCACAGAAGTATACATGTGTAGAGAAGTACATTGCACACACCCATATACACGCTCCTATATATATATACACACACATGAGAATGTACACGACACAACACAACACAACACAACATTGCACCATATATCTTACTGCACTGAGTTAATGTTAATGTCGGTTGTTAAGCAGTTTGATGGATGTCGGCAGGAATGAGTTTTTGTAGCGGTTCAGCCTGGTTCTGGGGGCCCTGAATCTCCTGTCGGAAGGCAGGAGCTGGAACTCATGATGCAGAATGTGAGTCGGGTCATTAACAATTTTCTGTGCCAGTCCGGTGACGGACCGCTCATAAAGCATCTGTAGGGAAGGAAGATTCCTGACCCCCATGATCTTCATGGCAGTCCGCACCAGACCGGCAATCTGTGACCTTGACTGCACAGTCAGGTTGCCGTACCAGGCCGCAATGCCGTATCTGATGATACTTTCCAATGCAGCCCGGTAGAACAACAGCATGATCCTCTGCTCCACTCCATAGACCCTAAGTCTGCGTAGGAAATAGAGACGCTGTTGGAGTTTGGAGCAGAGACTTCCAACATGTACCCCCCAGCTGAGTGTGTTGTCAATGTGGACCCCCAGATACCTGTATGAAGCCACCTGGCTGATGTGATTGCTTTTAATGACGACTGGCCTGTGGTCACCAACAGTTTTTGGATCAAATATCACCTCCTCTGTCTTCCCCACATTGAGCACAAGATGATTCTGTTCACACCACTGGACAAATTTCTCTATTTCTGAGAAATAGTCCAGTGGGCTACCGCCGGCCTGCAGCAAGCTGACGATAGCTGTGTCATCAGAGAACTTAATGATAAAGTTCTCTGGGTGTGATGTCACACAATCATTTGTGTACAACGTGAAGAGGACCGGGGAGCTGACGCAGCCCTGTGGGGCGCCTGTGCTTATCAATCTGGGTTCCGAGAGGGAGCTGTTGACCCTGACTTGCTAAACTTGCAGAAGGCTTTGATGCAGCCTCTGAACAGAAGAGGACGTTAAAGCAATGGTAGTTATTACAAAAAACAGCCAGGTAGCAGCAGAGTTTAAGAGATCAACCAGGGCCATGTTGAAAAAAATGCTATTTTTCCCAGTGTTTTAAACAGATTTGTGAGTAATGATGAAACTTAGCTATATTCTAATGCTAATTGCTGCGAAACGGAAACAGATAGAAATATACTTTATTTCCTGATGAAAGACGAGCATCTAATCTTTCTTTTAGTAGGTTATATGTTTTTATAGGAATAGAACACAATATTCTGTGGGCCTTTGAGAATCAGTCAAAATCCAGTAAAACACCCGCGAGCGAAGGGGGCTGCTTCAGTGGAAATAACTGGGAATGAATGAGTTAATTGAGCGATTACGATATATTTTTATAAAGTGTACTATTGTGGAGTGCTAGTTTTCTCATTGAAAACACATTGCAAACAATTTTTTTTTTGGAACACGTTAAGGGTAGTTACATTAATTGTATAAGTGATTTGATTTACAGTATGAACATGGTCAAGGAATAAATTAAACTTGTACCTCAAGGCATCACTGTAGAGTTATAAATATTACATTATGATAAGCTGTAAACCTTTTAACTATCTTAAAAATATCACTAATGTTTATACATTTAAAAAAAAAGTAAAAGGTGTGAGTTTTTAATTTGAGATTTTTGCATAGTTACTTATCACGTAGCAGTATGGAGGAAATTTGACTTGCGTTCTATGTGGAATCTGAAAAATCTCATGGCGGTTTCCACTACAGGCATCCAAAGGTTCTTAATCTGTGTGTGTCTCTCCTGCAGGTACTTTGGCATGTCACCCGTCATTCAGAGCGACTGCAGCCGCACGTGGAAGCTGATGGTGCATCCCAAGCGGAAGTGGCACCATTTTGTCAACCCTGTCATGCTGCTGCTTCTCTACTACACGCTAGCCACGCTCATACGCCTCTGGCTGCAGGAGCCTATCGACCAGCTGACCGTAAGCTCCTGCATACACTGTTACTTTTAATTTTATTGTGTACTTCCATGACATTGACAATTAAATAGAAATGATTAAGAAAACAAAGGATAATTCTCTAAGAAAATATTCGCCTGACACTCAAAAACTGACCCAGGAGCTATTGTGGAAAGGTTTGGGGAAAGATTTTACTCAACGGACAAAATTATTGGGACATGTCAAACTATTCCAGAAGCCATTTGGGAAAGTTAAGGTCAGAAGAAAGGCTTCACGTCAGGGACAAAAGTATTGGGACACATTTCATCAAGAAGTGAAAAGTAAAACTGACAAGGAAGCCGTATTGGGAAGTTTTGGGGAAAGATTGGACTATTGGGACACGTGAAACCAATTTGAGAAGTCTAGGTGAAAGGTTTCACATACTGTCAAATGTATTGGGACACATTCAGTCTCCAGGAAAAAAAACTGACCCAAGACTCATTTTGGGAAGTTTTGGGCAACATCTACAGGTAGTGAAAAATGAAACTTACCTCAGAGTTATTTTCTGAAATTTTTGAAGAAAGGCTGCTCGCTATGGACAAAAATATTAGGAAAGTGAAACTGGACCCGTTGCAGGAAGTTAGGACAAAGGTATTGGGACACATTCCAGTTACAGGATGTGAAGAGAAGACACTCTACAGAAAGTTTTGGGACACTTGAAAGTTGAAACTGGCAGTGATTGGGACACATTCCATTTTACAGGAAGTGAAAAGTGATGCTGACACAGAAGCCCAAAAACGTATAAATGTGTGTTTTTTTTTTTAAATATCACCATGCTCCCAGAGACGTGTTTATACGTTTTTTTGTTGATGCTAGAGCATACAGAAGGCTTGGATGCAGCCTCTGGACTGAAGAGAATCCATGAAGCAATGGTAGTTATTACAAAAACGGCCAGCAGGTGGCAACAGAGTATTAGAGATCAACCAAGACCATGTTGCAACAAACTGTTTCCCCCCATTGTTTTAAACAGATTTGTGATTAATGATAAAATTTGTTATATTTTAATGCTAATAGCTGCAAAATGGAAACAGATAGAAATCTTTTTTTCCTGATGACAGAAGAGACTCTAATCTTTCTTTAGGTAGGTTCCCTGTTTTTATACCAATAGAACACAACATTCTTGGGCCTTGCAAAATGCAGTAAAACAGCCAGGAGCGAAGGGGGTTGCTCCAGTGAAAATGGATGGGAGCGAATGAGTTAAGAGAAAGTCTTCACTACATGGGCAAAAGTATTGGGACACATTATTTTTAAAGGAAGTGAAAAGTGAAGGTAACCTGGAGCCAGTTTAGGAAGTTCACAGCTGAACTCTAAGGACAAAAGTTCTGGGACATGTTCCATCTACAGGAAGTGAAAACGACTCCGACCCATTTTGTCAGCGCAAGACTGCACTGTGTGTCAGCACAATACATTGTGTCTGGAGGATGTTCCACTGTGTATCTTAAAATATCTTTCACATCCCATCTTGAAGCGCTGCCCCTCTGTTCTGTAATGGTGTTATAGATTAGTGTGTGTGTGTGTGTTTTTTTGTGCAAGGTCAATACTTGCTTGTAAGCCTTATTCATGTATTGATCCCCTTACTGTGTGTGTGTGTGTTCACTTTAGAAGATTCTGATAATAAAACATGGTTAGCACATAAATCCGCACTTGACGGGTGTGTTCAATAATCAGGTTATAATGGACTTTGTGTTCTTTCATGGCCGATTAATTTTGCAATTTCTCGGATAAAGTTTTTTTTTTGATGTCATACAAAATGGGTATCTCCATCTAGGTTATTTAAGCAAAGACCCTTACACACAGACTTTGCACAAAGTAATGTCAAGCGACCATTTAGCAGGCTTTTAAAGTGTTAAGTGGATGGACTCTAGGTTTTGTGTTACTTCTCTAATATGGCAATTTTGGAATATTTTTGGGGAAAGCAGGAAAAAAAAACACACGAAGATTCAAGTTTTCCGGCGCAAATCCGATCCAAAGATGAACGCCGCTCGGCCTCCATCCACAGCGACTATCTGTGTTGTTTCAGGATGACGAGGAGGAAGACGCGTGCGAGGAGGACGACCTGGTCGGAAACGGGACAAATAACTCAGCCAACAGGAAGAGGCAGATGTGGTGGGGGTCCAGGCAAGGCACCGACGAGAAAAATGTGCGTTGATTTCATAAACAGTTTACCTAAAGGGGGTCGTTCGAAGGTTTTTAGCTTTATCCCGAGTGAGGCTTCACTATTTGGCAAGTTCAAGCTGCATTTTATGGTCTCGTTATTGTGTTTGGTCATGTGCTCAAAATACCATTTATTAGCTAATTGTTAAGTGTAAAACAGATTCTAATATTATCATAAGGAGCCGTCTCATTTATTACAAGCAAAGATGCAAAGCAATCTTAACTGGCCGTGCCTTGTTTGCTCTTTTCTCCTGTCACCTTAGTTGCTCTCCACCCAAGATGCCATCAGTACAACAGAGGTAACATGTCCAACATTTACAAATGTACTTACTCCAACTACTTACTTTGAATATCAGTACTTGCTTTTTTTTCTCCTTTTTTTTTGCTGGAGAGCTCAGTTCATTCGGTAATTTTACCGATTTGACATGTCATCATCATAATTGCTCTCTTTTATTATTATTATTATTATTTTTATATTAATTTTTATTTTGTATGTGGGTGTGTATGTGCATGAATATCAGTACTTGCTTATTTGCTTTTTCTTGACTTGCTTTGATTATTTGCTTTAATTACTTTACATGGTTGCTTCACTTTACTTCAAGTACTTATTTAGATTATACTTGCTCTAGTTACTTTACTTCTTCACTTGTTTACATACTTGCTTTTCTTACTTACTTTTCATGTTTGGAACATTAAATTACTTAATTTACTAGCTTAGATATTTACTTACGATACTTATTTTATTTACTTTCCTTAGTTACAGTATTTGCTTTACTATTTTCGGACCAATTGTACATATTTTGCTGACTTGCTTAGCTTATTTGCTTTAATTACTTGCTTAATTACATAGTCAAATTACACACTTCAGTTTCTCGCTTACAGTACTTACGTATTTACTTAGACTTCACTTTACTTGCTTGCTTTTATTAGATTATTTACTTTAAGTACTTAATCTACTTGCTGTACTTACTTTACTTATTTACTTACTTTAGTGATCTTACTTGATTTACTTTACTCAGTTTACTTGCTTACTTTACTTGTTCATCATACTTTATATTCCTGTGTAGATTATTTCATTAATTGATCTACTTGCTTAGAGTATTTAATTATGTACAGTATTTTGCTTAGAACACTTAGCAAATTTAATTTTAAAATTTGTGTAACTTGTTTTAACATTGTTTGCTTGATAGTTTAGATTTTCTATTTAATTGCTCATTTATTTTGCTTCAATTACTCGTTTTACACATGTTACATATTTCATTTTCTTAGAGTATTATTTTATGTACTTGTTGCGAACATGATCCTTTTAATTAGTTATTTTATTTACTTTGGTTGCATACTTAATTTTCTTGCTTCAACTTTTTACTTGGATAGATTGCATCCTTTACTAGCACTGGTGATGTAGTTGCATATGCCTTTCATGCAGACAATGTAAGTTCAGTTCCCGGCCAGTGCCCAATATCCAGACATGGTCGTTCCCAAACCTGGAGAAGAAATGGTTGGGAATTGGGATGTATCAGAAAGGGCATCTGGTGCAAAAACCATGCCAACCAAATCATGCGAGTGACATTCTTTGGCCACATCTGATGGGACAAGACGAAAGTTGCCACATTTTACCTTTCCTTGCTGATTTACTTTGAAAATAATCCCTGTGATGTGTGTTGCCTTTTTTCCCTTAAACCAGGTTGTGCTAGCCCCCAACGGAACATCCTTCGACTTCACTGTGACTGACAACGGTCCGCGCTATCTGGACCTGTATGCCACCCCCCAGTACAAAGGGGACCGGTCCGTCGGCCATTGTACAGATCAGTCTACAGGTAGATAACCACAATTTTCTCACCAGGAGGAAGTATTAAGATTAATGGGCTGTATTTTTTGTGCGCCGGAGCAGAGAAGGAAGACATGAGCATGTACAAAGTGGATCTTCCTCCCGAGGAGGGTGAATCGCCGTCGGGAGAGGAGAAGTCCGAGGGAAGCGAGGGCGCCCTGAGGAAGCGAGGCGTGGGCGCCATGGTCAAAGTTTTCCACTTCATCATGAAACAGAGCTACATCTGCGCGCTCATCGCCATGATGGTGAGCTAGTTGTCAACTTGTTGTCAAGTTGTCAAAGAGGCGTGGGAGGGTCAAATGTATATTTGAAAAAAAAAAATGCATATGAAGCATTTCTTGCGTGCGTTCTCAAGGCGTGGAGCATCACCTACATCTCGTGGCTCACCTTCGTCTTCCTCATCTGGTCCTGCATGCTGTGGATGGTGCGCGACCGTCGGCGCTACGCCATGTTGTCGTCGCCCTTCATGGTGGCCTACGGCAACCTCTTGATCGTCCTGCAGTATTTCTTCAGCTTTGAGGGCATTACGCACGTGCCGGGGCTGTCCGTGACCAAGAAGAACCTCTTTCACTCCATTTCCTCCAAGGTATTTATCTTTTTCTATACTGTGTATAACCATTATCATGTGAGATATTATATGCTTATTGTTTACTTGCTATAACGCGGTTCACTTTTCGCGGCCTCGCTGTTTCGCAAATTTTTTTTAGTGCAATTTCACATGCATTTTATTCTACAGTAATGTACCTATTTTATAAAATTTCTGAAGGTTTGAACATTGAGAATGTTTAAACAAGAGAGAAATGTGAGAAAATGTAAATGCCTCGATGAGAAAAGTGTATGAACTGTGGAGTGAGGGGTTTTAGAGCCTTAAAACATTTATCATAAATGTAAAACATAACTAACTACTTTGCGGATTTCATTTATTGCGGGCATCTTTTGGAACCTAACCTCAGCGCAAAACGAGGGAACACCTCCATTTGGTGGCTCACTATGTTACTTGGCTCCCGTGAAAGTAGATTGTAACATATTTGCTGACTTAGTGACTTATTTTAGTACTGACATACATACATTAATTATTTACTGGTTGACTTACTGATCCTACTTATTTACTTTGTGATCCTTACTTATTTTACTACTTACATTACTTGTTTATTGATCCTTACTTGGTTATTGCTTACTTGTTGATTTTACTTACTTACTTACTTACTTTACAAACTTGCTTAAATAACTTAAATTTATTTTACTTATGGACAAATTTATTTGATTTACGATTTGATTGAATGATGTTTGATAATATGTCTGAGTGTATGATTTATGTATTTACTTGGATAACTTAAATTGCTTACTGTAATTTAAAGTCTTAAATTACTAGACTTGACTTGCCTTTACTAATTGGCATATATATTTTTTAATTTACTTAGATTACTTTCTGAAATTACTTATTCACTTGCTTAAATTACTTACTTGACTTTACAATACTTATGGACATACCGTATTTATTTTATTCACTTTATTTACATACTTGCTTGGATTGTTAATAATTTAATTTAAAAAAAAATCACATGCTTATTTTATTTATTAGAAACTAATTTAGCTACTTTCTTTACCTATTTTGATTAGTTACTTGCTCTAATTAGCTTACATGCTAACTTACTCAAGTAAATTACTTACAGTGCCAATGTTCTAAACTTCCTTATGGTCATATATATTTTATTTACTAACTTGGCTAATGACTTAGAGTAGAATAGAATAGAATAGAAGAGCTTTATTGTCCATGTAGGGTAATTTGGTGTGTAACAGTGCCCTACAATCAAACACAGAAAAAACAAAACAACCAAATTTCATAAATACATTAAAAAACATAAACACATAGTAATCATGATGCATGGAATGGAATCTCATAGTAGATTTGTCGGTACGAATGATATCAGGTATCGATCGGACTTTGCCTTCTTATATTTTGTACTTTCTTTGTTTTTTTAAGTCTTTATTATGTTTCCTACTTCTTTTCCCTTTTTTTTAATTTTTATTATATACTTCCTCACCTCACTTTCTACCCTTACTTAGTTAATTGCTTTACTTCTATAACTTAGTTATTTCGTTAATTTAAATGGTTGTCTGGAGCAGGCATACAGTAGCTAATGATTTTTTTTTTCTTGTGTCTTGTAGGTGTTGTGCCTGCTGAGCTTCTGGCTGCTGCTGAGGCAGACGCTCACCGAGAGGTCAGAAAAGCAAAAGGAGGAGGAGGCGGATCTCTTAGGTGTTCAGGTGGAGGACCAAAAGATAAGAGGTGAATCGGAAGGTGGTGACATTACAAATGAATGAATGAACGAATGGTTGACCCTCTGTGTCTTCTATAGAGGAAGAGGAGCGTAAGCCCGAGGACGAGCAGGATGTCATGCACATGCTGGGCAACTTGGTGATGGCCCTGCTGGTCAAGTACTGGATTTACATCTGCGGCGGCATGTTCTTCTTCGTCAGCTTTGAGGGGACCATCGTCATGTATAAGATCATCTACATGATGATGTTCCTCTCCTGCGTGGTGCTCTACCAGGTATGTATAGCTGCACCGTTATAATAAACTGCAGGGGCAAACTGAAAAGACAAAGGAAATTTAAATTTTATACAAATTAAGTTGTAATGTGACAAGAATAAAGTCTTTAAGTTTAAAGACAAAATATCACATTTTATGAGAATAATGAAATTGTGATGTAAAAAAGTAAAATTTTGAGCATAAAGAGCATTTTCCAGGCACAAAGTCATATATTTTTTTATATCAATGATGTTAAGTTTAGAGAAAAAGTATGTCATCTTTCAACAATAAGTCTATAAGTTTCTATCAATAAAGTTGTAATATTACAGGAATAAACATTTGTTGTTTGAATAAGATTGTTTTTCCGGAAATAATAATATTACAAGGATAACATCACAAAATTTCTATTTTCTGATGAAGCGGCTTTAAAAAATTTGGGGGTAAAAACAAGAATACTTTCCTAAACAGTCCAAATTGAGTTGTTTTAATTTTTGGGAAAAAGTAACTTATTTTATGATAGTAAAATCACTATAAAGTCACAAAAGTAGAAAAATTATGCCATTAAATATTTACCAAAAGATTAAATTCTGGTCTTTATTCCTTCTCCTGATGCATGTTATTGATAGCTTTGACAATTAGAGCTATTTTTTGCTGGTTTTATGATAATGAAGTCATGAATGGTAGAGAAAAATGAAGATTACAATAAAGTCATATTTTACATAAATTGTGTCTTATATCTCAATCATCACCTACGTAAAGATGAGATGGGTTAAGCATTCCACAAACAAAATAGCTACACACAATGTCACTATTGCTTTGCTCCTTCCAAATTGCAAATTCAATAACCGCCCAGACTGGAGGTGCTGACCATTATTGCAGCGTCATAAAAATTGACCGCTTCAAATCGAATCACCCTAAAACCAAAGCTTTCGCCCTCAGTCCCCTTGAGCGCATTGTGTCATTGAACACATTGCCACCATTAACGACTGCCCATTAAGTACCACACCTCCGAAACGGACCCTTTTCCCATTCCCAGGTGCACTACGAGTGGTGGCGAAGAATCCTTAAATACTTCTGGATGTCCGTGGTGGTGTACACCATGCTGGTCCTCATCGCTGTTTACACCTTCCAGTTCAGATCCGAGGAGGCAGAGAACAAAGACAGGTGAGGTCAATTTGGGTTCCACTGTGTTGCATCATCACCTCTTGGAATTAAAATCCTTCAGACTATTTATTCCTTCTATGCAGTTTCAAGGATCTGGGCCTTGAGAAATTCTCAGTGACCGAGCTATTCACCAGGATCTTCATCCCCACCTCCTTCCTGCTGGTGTGCATCCTGCACCTGCACTACTTCCACGACCGCTTCCTGCAGCTCACCGACCTGCAAGCGGTGGTGGCCAAAGAGGAGAGCAACATCTACAGGTGAGACAAGTGTCCTTCATTTTGGGGGATTATTCCTGGTCGTTCTGTCTACAGTCGTGCCTTGAGAAGAGAGTGACCCGAGATTTTCAAGATACAATCCGTCATTTGGCAAAGTGTCGGTTATCTAACTAGTGAGAAGATAATTATATGGTAGTACTTTTTTTAAGGGGGGGGGGGGGGGGGTCAGTCCTCCTACCTGCTACTTGCGTCTCCGTTAACCCCATGATCCACAAGTGAGTGACAGCACACTAATGTTACATGCGGTATATGTGGTCGCGACAAGTTTTAAAAAAAAAATTTTTTTTATTAAATTTTCCTGAAATCTACTTGGGTGGTGGCAAGTTTACTTGGGTGGCCCGCCCAAGTATTAACATAATGTGGGAAACACTGAGTGCATTGCATGTGCTAGGGATTGACCAAATTGCTGTGGATTTTCTTCTTTTTTTTTAACCCTTTGAATTAATTCCAGTTATTGTGTCTATTTCTATTGTGCAAAGTAGTGGTTAGTGTAAAAAATGCATCAATTGCATCAAATATATAACATTACGTCCACTTTACTCTATGGATTTGTCACGGTCCGTCCACGGAGCTGAGTTGAGTCTGTCGGCGTGTGGAGTAGAGGACCCAAAGTGCAGGGAGGCAGGAGAACCATGGCAGGAGTGCGGGTTAGACTGACGTATTTTATTGTATAAAATCAAAATCGCAATCGCAATCGCAATCGCAATCGCAATCGCAGCCAGAACTCCGGGGGTGACCGTGACAAGCGGCAATGATCCCACGCCGACTGATCACCACCCGGGAATTAAATACACCCACACTAATTAGGGAACTTGTCACACCTGGGGCCAGGCACAAGTGGCTGAGGGCCCGGATTGGTCAACCCGCGGAAGGGCGGGAACCCACTCAGGGCCCTCAACCAAAGCCAGATCTTCCCAGACATGACAGGATTAATTCTAGTCATTCATTCATTCATATATTGCACGCTGGTGATTTAAATGAATAACTCATGAAAGGAGTGATAGAATAATCATAGTGCACATTCATTGCGCACATGCATTTTTCCATGGATAATTTCTTGTCATTCTCATATTTCTCTTGTACAGTGTGGTGGATATCATGAATAACTGTCCAGAGGGGAATTCGTATGATAGAACAGAGTGTAACGTGTACTTTTTTTTTGTACTCTATGGATTATTTCTAGCAGTTATATTTATTGGTCGTGCAAGCTGGAGGTTAGCGACTGCATAATCGACGCGTTATTGTGGCAAACAAAAACTTCTGTTGATGACACTGGCGTCCTTATTTTTTAAAACGATGTTTCTAGTCGTATTTATTTTTGTATTGTGCAAGGTGTTGGTTATCATGAATGACTGGCAAGAGGAGCATTCAATAAGTATCTGATAGTACATGGCCAAGTGTGCCTTTTCTTTTCTTTTCTTTTCCTTTTTTAAACTGCTGATTACTAGTCATTGAATTTATTTCTGTTGTTCAATTGTTCTATTGGCATTATCGTGAAAAAAGGGTCGGAAGAGCAATGGTACAATCGTATGCCAAAAATGTTTATGTGCATGTGTTTATGCATGTATTATTTATAGTCGTTTATTACTATTGAGCTTTCAACGTCAGTTAAATGAGTGCGCTGCTGACTTGTTTGACCTTGACCATTTTGTTGGATCATTTCCATTTTCCCATTTATTTCTAATGTGCACAATGCCTGTTATTATAACGAACCGGTTCAAGCACAGTTCCAATGACCTTAAACATGCCTAATTTAGAATACAGTTCATAATGCGTGTTTTGTTGTTACACGTTACAGTCAGTGGGGTGGCATTGTTGTCTTTTTTGGGGGGTGCTTTTTTTTTTTTGCTTCTCTTTGTGTGACACGCTGTAATCTCTTTCTGCGCCGCCGCTCTTCCTCCTCTCGCAGCCACGCTAAAGTCAGCGGGCGTGTGTATCTGATCATGAATAGGTGGGTAACAGGCTCGCTTTGTGTGGCAACCATCAGCATCCTCCCGGTTCACGCGTGAAGTCCCTTACTCTCCCCTTGTCCCTCTGCCTTGAGTCCTCCCACACTCACTCCCCACACCTCTTCCCTAAGATCACCATCTGACCTGTCCTTGCTGTAATTACTACCGACTATTTGACCTGATGCTGTATTTAAGTCAGCTGGGAAGTAGGAAATTGCCCCACCTGGAGCTGTAAGTGGCAAACGGTGCATAGATACTAATAGAATAGAATAAAAGTATATATTGACAAAGGTAAAATTTGACAGCATCAATCTACATTTATCAATGCAGTATCTTTACATTAAAAATATATTGAGAAGACTATACTACAAAATACATACTATTGTATATAAGCAGTTGTGAATATGAACAAAAATTAGCAATAGTCAAAAGCATTGTATGTCGCAACAATAGACACACATTCATAAGTAACAGTAATACATAAATGATAGAAAATACCTTAAAGTAGCACTAAGGAACTTTTCAACCTTAATAAAATATTTTCATAACTCTTCTGATGAAACATCGACTTAAAACTAGTTGAATGGTACCTTTGCCATGGCCTGAGGAGGTCTGTATCATTTTTACTGGCAGTAGGCATTTTTGAGGAGGATGGTAGGAACACTGTCACACAAAAAACTACAAATGTGTTGACTGCTTTATGGCATACAGTATGTCACTTCTCCCTTTCCCCATTCGTTACAAAGACAAAAGTAAATTTGAATGTTTATGCACGATTACTGTTTTCCTGGCAGAAGCTGCAAAACAACTGAAGTTTTGTCTGAGGAGACAAAAAAGAAAAAGGGCGGCTACTTGGATAAAAGGACATTCAAGGATCAACATTGGCCCGGATTTCACTCGCTGGCTTGAGCTCAAAAACGACGCAATGCGCTTGTCCTCATGGGAAATGTGGTCTTCCTTCAGACATAACAATACCACTTTTGTCCATAGGATGCCGCCATAATCAACGTAAACTGAAAGTTCCTTAGTGCTGCTTTAATAATAATATGTATTCTATATAGACAGATGTAAGAAGTAGTCTGGAGATTTGTATTTGGCAAAAAAGTGGAAAGTATCAATAAAGTAGCTTTTCGGTAATAAATAAACAAGACCTTGCTAATATTGTAAATTATATTTATATAGATATGAATGTGAACAAAAAGCAGAAATAGCTGCTTATTATTGCTGCTTCGTACTGTATGTAGAAAATAACATATATAGCTGTCCATAAATAAATAAAACACAAAAGTACAACAGTATTATGCATACTGTTTAGCGTTCTATCCGTGCTATAATTCTCTTTTGCCTGGTCAGAAGTTGGAAATGTTAGATTTCCCAATTTTCTGGAACGCACCATTTTTACCTGACCTGTTCCGACTTACCATCTTACAATCTGTTTCTGCTTTCCATCTGTCCTTTTCCCTCTTATGGTACCTGACTTTTCACCACTTACTACCTTACCTTTCAACCCATCCCATCCAATTATTGGTCCTTTCTTACAACATGCCCTTCCCTTAATTACACCTTTCCTTGTTACCACATGGCCATGCAATAACACAACTCTCTTGTGATTTGGGGTACTTGTCTACAAGACATTGGTATCTTCCATTGTGCCTGAAGCCCCGATTGCTGAATCCTCTTCAACATCCTCCTGGAAAAGCTCCTCTTTTTTATTTTTATTTATTTTAGCTATATCTAGATGAACAAACCTGTCGACAAGCATGCTTGGACATAAAATGTCTTCTTTTTTTTTTAAAGCCTGAAGCCTCCCCACAATTTAAGCACCTAAACGCAACATTATTATTCCGTACATACATTGTCTGTTGTCAATTTCTCTTCTCCTGACCCTGTGCGACTTTATTGTCCCGAGCAGCATCAAGCAAAAAATCAGTCAACAACACAAGTAAGTGGGAGCATCCTCATAATAATAATAATAATAATAATAATAATAATGATATCGCAGTTGCTTGTGAGTGACATGCAGCCAAACCCCCCTTTGATCAAGCGTAAACCCAAAAATCAAGTCGGATTTTTGTCAAGAACGCAGAGAGAATGTTGCATTGCTTTGCCTGTTGCAACGTCGCTTCCCATCCTTCAATCAAGAGCGAACGATTGCAATAGAGTCCTTGGAGAATCAGCTCGAGTGTGCGCGTGCGTGCGTGTGTGCGGTGTCTTGTTTATGGGCTCATGAGGACAAAAAATGGCAGGTTGACGAGTACAGTAAATCACAATTCATAGCATGTCTGCAGATAATTGAACTGTTGAAACTGTTATAGTGCTCTATAAAGGTGCGGATTGATGCACATCGGTGTAAGTATTTATTAGCTGGCCTGGGGCAAAAAGTTAATGTTCAGTGATCTTCATAAAACTCAAGAAACTTTGATTTTCTTCACCTTTTGTTTTAGAAGCTTCCTAAAACCACACAGCTATTTATTATTGGCTTTTAATGGAATAAAAGTGCAATAATTTTGCTGAACCAAATATAAATATCAGTCAGTCCCTTGTAATGTGAGTTTGTGTGTCCCCTTTATAGGGTCGAGGGAGTGTTTTCCTCCCGCGCTAGATATAGGATATAGGAAGTAACTAAATGTACAAGTGAGATTCTTAAAGGTCTCATATTATTCAACTTTTCCACATGCAAAAATAGTTCTCAAATGTGTAAAAGACATGTCTGTGACATGCATTTGTCAAAATTGACTTTGGATCTAATATTTTTGCTGTCCCTAAATCAGCAAAAAAACAAAACAAAAAAACGCTCTGTTCAAAACAGCCTGTTTTAGGGGCATGTCACTTTTATGTAAATAGCTGACTCGGCCATACCCTTCGGCTCGGTAGCCATGTGCTAATGTTGTGAATGGAAACGACTCGGCCATGGCGAGCAAGAGCAGTGTGGTACAACCATACCAATTGAGAAATAAAAAAAAAGGAGCAGTCAGCTTCTCTAATTTCTGCGGGTGTCACAAACCTTTACCAAAGGCGGTGCCACTAACCCGAGGGGACGGGGGGTCGAGTGCACTTCCGTGTCTTGTTGACATCACCAAGTCACGGAAGTTTAATCTGCGCTCTGAAGCACACATTTTAGAAAGGAGGAGAAAGCTAAAGAAGTCTGACTGACTTTTTTCATACCTGGTTGGATTGTAGACAGGCCGGAGATGCATATTCTTAATAGAAAACCACACTAAAGTGCATTTTTATACTATGAGACCTTCAATTAAAAAAAAAAAGTGTTTAACAATAATGAGGGAGAATGCACGTGTTTTGTTAAACAGTCCCTTGTGTTGAGAAGTGCAATTAAATGTGCTACATTTTAAGCACCATCTATTTCTGTGAGTAATTAATTGGAAAGAATGAGTTAAAGCATTTGTGCGATTATGGCCCATTTAAGGGTTGAGCGAGAGAGAGTGAACGTGTTAGACTGAAGCACGAGGTATTAAGCAAATACAAAAGACAGAGGTGCAATTTAATGTGTTTTATTATTTTTAGCAGGGTTTTTTTTTTTTTTTTTTTTAACTGTAACGTATTAATCCAAAATTGTGTATTTGGCCTCCTTAACCCGTGGGCAGTATTTTATTTTGAAATGGCTTGGTCAGAACCAACAAAAAGCCCAAAAATCGTCACAATAACGCCTGGGGGTTAAGGGGTGTGTGTGAGTGTGAGGGAGCTGTAGCACGAACTATGAAGGAAATACTCAAGTGCAAAAAAGTGTTTGTGAACGTGACCTTTTCTCTACAATGAACTAATCAACATTAACGTGAACTTGAAAACACACACAGCCATAGAAGGTCCTCATAAGCGCATAACGTAGCATAATGTAACATGTATCATTCCTTGTAAATGTAATAATAACCGCGTCCGCCACCAGGCTGGTTCACCCGGAAGGCAGCCTGGCTGACCTCACCATGCTCAGCGGCAGCTCAGCAAATGCCTCGCTGTCCCGGGGAAAGGAGGAAGAGCAGGTGACGCAGGGCGAGCAGACTCTGGTATCGGTGACAGACGACTCTGCCTCTTCGGCCGGCGATACCAAGCCCGGCAGCCTCTACGAGGCCAGGCAGTCCAGCACGGACGACAGCCAGCGCTTCAGCATGGGTACCGAGCCGGAACCCAGCACTGAGCAGAGCTCAGGTACGACTGCCGTGTAATGCCGTCATTTATGCCTGCCTCAAAATGGAAATAAAAATAATTATGTCATATAGTGAAGCCCCCCAAAAATCAATTATTTGTGTTCACCAACCCAAGACACACTTAGGACTAGGGATGCACCAAAATGAAAATGTTTGGCCAAAACCAAAAACCAAAAATGAAAAATGCTTGGCCAAAAACCGAAACGCCGGAAAAAAATTATGCCAATTTTTACTATAATTGCATTTATTATACTTAATTAAAAATAAAATATTATTATAAAATATTTATTTAGCACTGGCATTTTAACAAAGCACAATATAAATTGAAATGTGCCCACACCGCAGACATGTTGGCTAATGGTACATAAAACACCAAACGAGGGTTGAGCATTTTCTGCCGGTGCGATTGCGCTTTATAGTCAATGTAGTTCGCACAGACGGGCACGGATACGTGCGGCGGGACAAGGTGCGGCGCACTTAAAATTGGCACATTCATATATTTATTAACGTTTCAAAATAAATAAATACATTTGTTCGCACCATATAATCAGCTTCGGGAACAAACTGCAAAGTGACACACAGCGTCCTGTACAGGTCTGCCGCTACCCGGAGATAGCGGTAAGTGTTTCCGTGTTTAAAACTGTTGATACCAATAGTGCTAGCATTAGCTAAAGTATTTTGCACGGCCACCAGGATGCCGGTGAAAAAGTGGAAACGTTCGGGGCTCTTATAAAAAAATAAAAATTAAAAAAAAGGGAAGGCGCTTCGGGAGAAAGAGTGTCTCACCTGTACTGCAGTACACGGCAGTTCTGTCTTTTTTCTACCCACTTAAATGTTGTACACCAAGCGACGCCCCTCTCCTCCGGTGTTCACAATAACCCCGGGAGCTGCTCTGACCGACCGGTGCAAACTCAAACAGTGAAAAGCCAGCGAGAAGAAAAGGCGAACAGTGGACACTCACCCCCGCGTTCGCTGTTTAATTCAAACAGACGCTTGTTTGCAGCGGGGTTTTTTTTTGTGCTTGCGTCACCACTATTTTGGCCATATTCTTTCGGCTTTAATTTAATTTCTAAACCGAATGCCGAAAATGGCAAAAATAGCAATTTTTGGCTGGATATTTTCGGTGGCCGAATATTCGGTGCATCACTACTTAGGACCCTCCCCCTCATTTGTTTAACATTTCATGATGCATTTCATGCTTATAGTGTCTGGAGAGCACTTTTATTTATTGATTTATTTTTAATTATTATTATTTTTTTAATTATCTTGTTTTTAGTTGTTTAAAATTTATTTTTACTTGTATTTGTTTGTTTTTATTTCCATTTATATAATTTTTATTTTATTTCATTTAAGAATTTTTTTTTTTTTTGGGGGGTGGGGGGCGTTTTTGGTACTCCATAGTTACAGTTTTGTTGTGGTTCTGATAAGACCTCATAAGGAGGAATATTGGCTGCAAAACAATTTCCATATAATTTGTCAGCACAACAACCTGGAAAAAGGTGGGAAATTACCAACTTTGGCAGACTGCATAAAAATTGCTTGTGGTGCTCTCTACATGTGGTGTAATCTTAACCAACATCCTGGCAGTCAAAATTCCAACTCTGTCACGTTTATGATTGTACCTGAGAAGGTGTGATATTTTTATGTTGTGTTGTTTATAAAGAATAGCAACTGGCTGGAAAAAGGTGGAAAAAGTCCAGTTTACACAGGCAACATGAAGAGGTTTATAATGCTTATTACCATCCAGGTTCAAGTTGCTCTAAACACAACAGAGGAGTGCCGCCAGCTTGTTCCAGCTCGTTACGTTTCTGAAAGAATGACGTTCGCAGGGTAACAACTTTTAGATAATTCATTCATTCAGGGATGTGATTTTTCCGCTAATTCGCGGAATTCCGCTTTTTTTATCTCCCACCCCAAAAAAAAAAAAAATTACGATTTTTTTTTTTTTTTAGTAGTTGTGTATGCACATGACTCCGACAGATAACATCTTCTGCTATAACAAAGACATTTGTGGTATGCTCTAATATGAGTTACTTTTCATTTGGTCATGATACAATTATTTGTTCATGAAATTTGAACTCTTCAACATTATTTATGTGTTAACTTAGTAATCACATTAGTTAGATATGATGATATTCTCAGTGATAGTTTTTAAAAGCAAAGGCAGTCCAATGTTTTTGAATGTGACTGATTTTGAGTTGACTAAAACTGCCATTTTATATGGGATAGTTCAATATACATTGAAAATTTATGCTGTTGTTTTGTCTATTTCTTTGTCATGTGAGTGCATTGAAAGTACTTAAAAACACGGAAAACCCATGAGCTCTGGGGGGCTTCGCCCCTCTTGTCCCCCCACCAGGGCACTGCCCTGGACCTAGCTGGGTGCCAGCCCCCAGACCCCCGGCTAAATTTTCAGATAATTTCACTTTGGTCAAATCACATCCCTGTTCATTTAAATCCATTATGATGCAGTTTTAAACAAGTTTGTGAGGTGAGGGAGATATATCCCGCCTGGAGGATTGCACGTGACTCCCACGGACCAAAGTGCACCCGTTAATCACCGCCCCCAAAGTGGCGGAGGTCCGTCCAGTGTGCATTTTTTTGTCTGGGCCAGATTTATGTGGCGTTTTCTTTTCTGACACCGTGCATAGCTCAAGCACACACTTTAGTCTGTTACTTGTTGAGTGTATTTGCAATGGAATGGAATGATAATATAAAATCAGTACCTCTGCGAAAGAACTTAATGAGTTTTTCGTGTTTGTTGTAAAAAAAATCTAGATTTCGATGGATTTTTATTTTTACTATTCACAAGACGGTTAACACTTTATTTTAAGGGGACCATATTATTGGAACCTGATCATTTTGTTAGAGCAGGGATTGCTCCTTGGTTTCTATAAAATGTACTAACACAGAGTGGGAGGGGGAAGGCCCAACCCCTTGCAGTTTTTCACTTTCTGAGGTAGTAAAATGCCTCAATGGTGGGACAGGGCTGTGAAGTTTAACCCCCAAAGCACACTTATACCACCCTGTCGTCAGGGACAAATAAGTATTTTATACATCACACCACACAGTCATCACACATCTGTTTATCTTATTCCATTATCACTGTAGTGTCCCTGTGTGAAAAAGTCTCAAGGTCAAATTTCACTGGGTCCCGTATGACGAGCAAGAGTAGATGATTGGGTCTTCTGAGATTTTACTACCTTTTTTTTTTTTTTAAGCTTGTGGGTACAAATAGCAACACAAGGGGCGAGACCAACCAAGTCACACACTTATTTTCACTTGCAAAGGGTAGTAAAAGATCCACGATGACACCTAAGACATTTCATTGATCTCATCAATATATTGGCACCTGCAGACTTATTTTCACCCGCAAGGAGTGATTCTGCTTTAAACATTCCTCACATTAATAATGTAACAGAAATGACTGAAGTTTTATAAAGCAGCCACTGTTGTTTCCAGACCTGAAGAGCAAATGGCACCTAGTGGTGGACCGGCTGACGGTGCTCTTCCTCAAGTTCCTCGAGTACTTTCATAAACTTCAGCTGTTCATCTGGTGGCTGCTGGAGATCCACATCATCAAGCTTGTATCCTGCTACATCGTACTGGTCTCCATCGGAGAGGTAACAACATGTTAGGACCAAGGTTATTTTAGTGAACTAAAACTAACGAAAAAAGTACAACTAAAATTTAAAAAAACAATTTCGTTAACAAAAAAAACTAAAATGATTTTTTTTTTTTGGGGAAAACTAACTAAAACTAACTATAATTGTAGCAAAAATGTCCTTCATTTCAGTCTTTGGTAATAAATGTAATGCATTAGCATGTAGGGATGATTTTACATGTGATTTTAAGTAGATTTATTTTGATATTAACCAGAATAAGGATGTTTAAAAGTGTGTCACAAAGAAGTGACGTCATCTAGCAGCAGCCAATAGAAAAGCTCCTTCAGATGACGTCGCTCCCATTGTGTTTTTTAAATATTGCACACAAGTAATACACTTTTTTTTTTAAACTAAAACTAATACTGAAACTAACTAAAACTAAACATTTATTAAATAACTAAAACTAATAAAAATTAACGAACACCCTGAAAACTACAAACCCAATTCCAAAATAGTTGGGACACTATACAAATTGTGAATAAAAACTGAATGCATTTGGGGGAGTGCCAAATTTTAATATTTTATTCAGAATAGACGTAGAGAACAGGTCAAAAGTTTAAACTAAGAAAATGTATAATTTAAGGGAAAGCTATGTTGATTGTAAATTCCATGGTGTCAACAAATCTCCAAAAAGTTGGGACAAGGCCATTTTCACCACTGTGAGGCATCCCCTCTTCTTCTTACAACAGTCTGCAAACGTCTGGGGATCGAGGAGACAAGTTTCTCAAGTTTAGAAATAGGAATGCTGTCCCATTCTTATACGCGTCTCTCTAACTGCTCAACTGTCTTGGGCTTTCTTTGTTGCACCTTCCCCTTTTATGATGCGCCAAATGTGCTCTAGAAGTGAAAGAAGTGGACTGCAGGTTGGCCATTTCAATTCCCGGATCCTTTTCCTACGCAGCCATGATGTTGTAATTGGTGCTGCATGTGGTCTGGCTTTATCGTGTTGAGAAATGCAAGGTCTTCTCTGAAAGTGAGGATGCCTGGATGGGAGCATATGTTGTTCTCCAATCTGAATATACCTTTCTGCATTGACGATGCCTTTCAGGCAGGTTTCCACTTTGACACACTCCATTTTAAATAACCCCTGGCCCAGAGAAAGGCCTGCGCTTCTTGGTCTGCTTTAGAAATGGCTTCTTCTTTGTACTGTCGAGTTTCATCTGGCAACGGCGGCTGGCAACGGTGGATTGTGTTCACCCACAATGTTTTCTGGAAGTATTGCTGAGCCCTTTCTGTGATTTCCCTTACAGAAAGCAATACTGTTTGCGGCGCAGTGCCATTTAAGGGCCCGAAGATCATGAGCATCCAGTATGATTTTTCGGCCTTGAGATTGTTCCAGATTCTCTGAATCTTTGGATGATGTTATGCACTGTAGATGATGATTACTTCAACCTTTTTGCATTTTTTTGCTGGTAAACACCTTTCTGATATTTCTCCACTATCTTTCTGCGCAACATTGGAGGAATTGGTGATTCTCTACCCATCTTCGCTTCTGAGAGACACTGCCACTCCGAGAAGCTCTTTTTATACTCCAATCAAGTTGCTATTGGACCTCATTAGTGATAACTGGTTTTCCAGCTGTTTTTTTATAAGTGCAATTGACTTTTACAGCCTCTTATTGCTACCTGTCCGAACTTTTTTTTAGATTTGTTGGCACCATGAAATTTACGATCAACATTTTTTTCCCTTAAAATTATAAATTTTCTCAGTTTAAACTTTTGACCAATCATCAATGTTCTATTCTGAACAAAATATCGAAATTTGGCACTTCCACATTATTGCATTCAGATTTTATTCACAATTTGTATAGTGTCCCAATTTTTGGGGAATTGGGTTTGTAATTAAAACTAACTAACTCAATTGAAAAAAAATAATCAAAACGAAATAAAAACTAACTAAAATGAAAATTCTAAAACTATAATAACCCTGGTTAGGACCCAAAATGTTGATTTTGGAGCATTTTGTGCCTCAGTGTGCTTATAGTGCTAAACCCTACTGTGATAGGTAGAATGCTAATATGCTAACATACTGTATCATATGTCAAGATAGCGACCTACAGTGAGTACGGATTGTGCTACTACTACAAATTAAAATCGATAACAAGCTAACATTTGTTTTGATAACATATAGCAGGATGGCAACCCAAGTGCAAAGAGCGCTGAGGCAGATCGAAGTTGATTTTACATCTTAGCCCCTTTTCGGGTTCCATTTGAAATTGGACATGCTAACTTGCTAACAGTTGCTACGCTAACATTTTGCCCGCCACACAGGTGTCCTTGCTCAACTACGTGTTCCTGGCGTCGTGGGCCTTTGCGCTGCCCTACAGCCAGTATCGCCCCCTGGCGTCCAACGTGTGCAGCGTCTGGACGTGCGTCATCATCGTGTGCAAGATGTTGTACCAGCTCAAGTCCATCAAGCCGCTCACTTACTCTAAGAATTGCACCATGGTGAGAAATGATTGACTTGATGACAAGAGTCAGCGCCGCAAGTAGCGTTGAACCAGTCTGTGTGTTCCCTGTGACAGCCTGCGGCCTACACCACCGACGAGGAGAAAGAGATGCAGGGCTCTCTGCTCTACAGCGGACTGGTGGATCCTGCTAAATGGGTTGGCCTGCAAAAGACTGACGACTTGCTGGGCTACATCAGGGTGAGTGGAGACCACAATCGGTCCTTGGGATTCACTTATGGGATCCCTGCTCTACCCAATTGTGTACACCATAAAATTTAATAAGATAAGTTAAAATTGAATAAGCTGAAGGTATTTTTGGCCTGAGTCAAGCGTTATAGTTTTGGAATTTTTATTTTTGTTTTGTTTTTTAAATTTAGTGCGTTTTAATTAGTTTTCAAGATGGTTCTGTTAGTTTTTATTAGTTAAAAAAAAAAAAGCTTAGGTTTTGTTTACTTTTAGTTAGTTTCAGTATTAGTTTTTTTTGTGGTTGTTTTAAATGTGTATTACTTGTGTGCAATATTTAAACAGGCACTAAGAAACTTTCAGTTTATGTTGATTTTGCGCCATATGGACAAAAGCGGTAATGTTATGCCTGAAGCAAGACCACATTTCCCATGAGGACAAGCGCATTGCTTCGTTTTTGAGCTCACGCTAGTCAAATTGACTTCTGTCTTTGTAACGAATCAGTAAAGGGGGAAGTGACGTATGCCATAAAGCAGTCAGCACTTTGTAGTTTTTTTGTGTGGCAGGGTTTCTACCATCCTCCTCAAAGTTGTTTAGTGCCAGTAAAAATTACCCCCTCATGGCAAAGGTACCATTCAACTAGTTTTATGTCGATGTTTCATCAGAAGTGTTATGAAAATATTTGATTAAAGTTGAAAAGTTCCTTAGTGTTACTTTAATAAACACCATGGTAAAATAAAAAAAGTAACACATTTCTTACCTAGCGTTACATTTTGGCTGAGTGAAAAAGCGGGCAAGCCGAGCCATTGGAGCCAAAAGTCAAGCACGCAAAAGTGTCGCCAAGGAGCGACGTCATCTGAAGGTGCTCTTCTATTGGCTGTTACTAGATGGCATAACTTCTGTGTGACACACTTTCAAACGTCCTTATTCCGGTTAAATAAATCGCGTTTAAAATCATCCCCAAAGGCTCATGTAATGAATTAACTACCAAAGACTATAAGATGAAGGACATTTTCGCTATAATTATAGTTAGTTTTAGTTAGTTTTATAAACATAAAATTGCGTATTAGTGAGTTTTTGTTTATTAAAAAATGCATGTTTGTTTTTATTTTATTCCGTAAACAAAATAGTTTTTGGAATTTTTGTTTGAATTTTTAATCTTGTCTGAGTCTCAAGAATTGTTTTCAATAATTAAAATGATAAAAATACAGTGCTACCTCAACTTACGAGTTGTTCACAATAATTTCTGTCCTTTGTTGCAAGCAAAAATTTGTATTCCAGACACTAAATGGAGGCAGCGGACTTCTTAACAAGAAGCAGACGGTGAACATTTCTTCAAAAAAGAAGCCAAGTGCTTGCTTCAAGCTGTTTATTGTCGATTCCAGTTGAAGTTTAAACATAATTTAATCAAACCACAGAACACACTAAACGCCATAGACAAACTTATGAAACTAACATCAATGTTGCGCTATGAAATCATGATGCACTGTTTAATTATTTAAATGGTATTAAATAATGTACTATATATTTTTATAAAGTACAATACTGTGGAGTGCTATTTTTATTATTAAAAAAAAAAAGTTACGTTTTTGTTTTAATGGAATTTCCGTAACATTTCACTGGGGAAAGATATGAAGATGGAGGGTACCTATTTTTGTGTCCAGCGCATGGGTGAGTTTTCTTTCTTTTGATAATTTTTTTTAGACCAATGCCGTTAAAAAGGGGTGTTTGCGCCATTGTGGGAGTAAACACAGCCCTCTTTAATTACCAATGGAAGCAGCTCCTCTCATCCTCTTTAAAGCCAGCACAGTAGGAGGCGCACAGTCCTTGACATTGCAGAAGCAGAAATAGACTTGCTATAGTCTATGCAGTATTTGCCTGCAAAATAAAATTGTTCATAAAAATGAACCAAAACAATAGAAAAATACACCAAAATGGCCGAGAGGTCTATATTGAAGTTTTGCGTGTTTGTGCGCGGCGTACAGCACAACCTCCTGATCCTGGCTGTGCTGGCGTTCGAGGTGACCATCTACCGCCACCAGTTGTACTTTCGTCTGAGGAACAAGCTGTCGCCTCCCGCCGCCCGCATCATCTTCCACGACGTGACGCGCCAGCACCTGGACGTGGGCATCGTGTGCTTCATCAAATACTTCATCAACTATTTCTTCTACAAGTTCGGACTAGAGGTGGCTTTGCTTTTCTCTTTCACATCCCGCTAACACGTCGTCACATGAATGAATAAAGATCTCTTTCTTTCCATCCTTCGGCAGACTTGCCTGCTGCTGGGCGTGAACGTGATCGGCCAGCGTATGGACTTCTACGCCATGCTGCACGCCTTCGCTCTAATCGTCGTCATGTTCCGGCGCCGCAGGAAGGCCATCGCCGAGATCTGGCCCAAGTACTGCTGCTTCCTGGCCTGCATGCTCACCTTTCAGTACTTCGTCTGCATCGGGATCCCCCCTGCAGCCTGTAAAGGTCCGCAAACCTTAAAAATATCAATAACAATAAAAAAATCAAATAGATATGTACTGTATATTTATTCTAAATAATATTCATTTGTTTATATTAAATGAAAATTTCATTAAATTATTCAAAATATTTAAATCTTGTTTATTGCATGTGCCGTAAATCAATATTTTTGTATTTTCCCATTTTTTAGACTATCCCTGGAGATTCCCGAGCTCCACGACCGACTCCAAAGTGGTCAAGTGGCTCTACGTTCCCGATTTCCTCTCCAGGCCCAATCCGTCCTTCCTCATCTGTACGTCCCGACGCCTCCCCCTCCTCCTAACCTCCCTCCCGCCGCATTTGCAGCCCGGTTAAGACGAGCGCGGGCCTCTTTTCTCCAGACGACTTCATGCTGCTGCTGTGCGCCTCCATGCAGAGGCAAGTGTTTGACGACGAGAACAAGGCGGCCGTGCGCATCATGGCCGGAGACAACGTGGAGATCTGCAGGGACCTGGACGCGTCCTCCTTCAGCGTACACAACCCCGTCCCAGACTTCATCCACTGCAGGTACGACGTTTGCTGCCAGCTTTTCGTTACTGTACTGTATATGGGTTGCTAAGTTAATTTGAGTTAAAGCTACTGAGCACAGAAAATTCAATTTCGAATCACTACTGCCACCTGTTGATGAAAAATGAAACTGCACACACCCTTCTTCACGTGCACAATGCGCACATGATGTCACATCCGCTGACACAGGGCGGGAAATTTTAACCCCAAACCAGTCTGAAAACTAATGGCCAGAGGCTTGCAGGAGTAACCAGTGAACAGCTAAGGTGTTAATCTACTAATTAGAAGATTTTTGAGTCATCAATTATCAAATAAAAAGGCTATTGTAAAAATATTTCTGGCCAAATTGTTACAGAGAGTAGCTTTAAGGCTGCACAATATATGTATGGGAAAAATATCGTCATCACAATAATGGCACATCTGATATGTATATCGCGAAGATGTGCAATAAATTAGTTGTCAATACTTGACCTCACTTTCACCCATTAGGTGGATTCTTAAATGTGCTTCATCATCCAATATGTACCTAGGGGCATTATTATTACTAACAAAATAACTTTAAAAAATGATTTCTTTCGTTACATAATAAAAATTTCATCTCTTTATGTGCATGTTAAATATTGCAATAATATCGATTAGAGATAGACCAATATGTTTTTTTACCTGGTACGAATGCTGATTATTAGTCATCAACGAGGCTGGTAACCGATATTTGGAGCCACTATTTATTTTCAGTGAAAGGGAAAATATTGGCGTTAAACTTTAAAAAAATACAAACTCTAAACAAAATACAAACTCCTTTCAACATATGTTTAATGAACAACTTTTTCCAGATTTGTAAAATGTTAAAGTTTTATTTTTTATTTTAGACAATAGACATCTTGACACGATCATCAGTATTTATCAATTTAAAAAAAGTAAATTGAAATCTTTAACAAGTAAATGCCTGGATTTCGACTTGCCCCGCAGCCTCTGATCATGTGTGCTACACTTACCCATGTTCAGGGTCCCCTGTGTGTGGATTATTGAGGTCGCACAAAACAACACAAGCCTTTTGAGGTGCAGGCCAAGCCGTGTTAGGCATCCCGAGTCGTCCGCAACCATTAATCGCATGTGCTTCATATTGCAATGTTTTGCCGCACAAAGTGGACATGTCTTTTATTAACGCACTCTGCGTCCATCAACAAGACCTCGCCGCGAGGTCGAGAGCACGCCACGGCCGCTCTGCACTTATTCCATTGCCGTTTCCCCATCCAGGATCAAATTACGGATACAAGGGTGGAAGGTGGGGGTAGAAATCCATAATCTGCAAAAACACTCTGTCGGTCACTGCGCTACTTAGGCACTTTTTTCCCCCTGTGCTCTAACTCAATAAATAGCTTTCAAGTATGGAAAAGGTATTTTCACCCATCAAGGCACCGATTGATCATCCCAAACAGGCCGTCAAATGAACGCTGCTTCCTATGTTTTCACCGCATCCATCACGTGTAATGGAAGCTGCCACGCGTGCGGTTGCATTTAGCCGATATGTAGACGGGCCCTGCGCCGTACAACTGATAGGTGTGCACTTTGCCTTTCAAGTATATGTCCTGAGTATCACAATGACGCAAGGGAATCATGTGCAACAATTGCAAACATGAACAACTTTTTGTTATGTTGGCGATATTTTATTCGCGATTATTTTAATGAGATAAAAATCAAAGTGATGGTTTTTGTTTCCAGTGGCCCTTGTAATTCCCTCCCTGTTAATTTGAGCCTTTTGGCACACTTGGGTTTTAAATTGGAAATCTTCTCTGGATTCACCTGTCTCATATGATCACACTGCAAAAAGGACAGTAAGAAAAAAATATAGCAAAATAAGACAATCATTACTTCAAAGAAGCAAAATTATCTGCCACCGAGCAAGAAAATTTTACTTAAATTTACCTGTAAGATTTTGAAAAATGTTCTATTTTTATTGTCTTTGGTATGACCCAGCCAGGGATTGAACCCACAACCTCAAAGTCTGAGGGTAAACACTAGACCACTAGACCACTGACCTGGTACTGGAACAAGGAAAAATGAGCTTACTAAAATATAAAATGTAACAAACGACATAAAGCTATAGTGCACTTTTGTCTGATTGTTTTCATACTTTTATCTTATTACTATATTATGTAAAATCTTAAAACAAGAAAATTCTATTTATGAAACCCCATTTCAGGGGCTTTGATGTTGGTTAGTTGTCATCTTAAAATGTGGAAAATGCTTGTTTTAAGCCTCACACTACTTAAAACTGGCTGTTAACACTCAATGCCAAGACATATAAGATAATTAAGTAATAAGTATTTTAAAATAACCACAATGATTTTTGTCTGACAATTTCATTTTGAATAAAAATAACTTGTCTAATTTAGGTTGAATTTAAGAAGTTATATCTTACTTAAGATTTCAGTTTTTGCAGTGCACCACACCCTTCCCCCACCCCTCTATACCAGAACCGTATTCATTTTGCATGGTATGTGATCTAGGTTGTGTTGCACTTGAGCAGCAGCAGCTCATTATCTCTCAACTGTGCCCTTGCAGGTCGTACTTGGACATGCTGAAGGTGATCATGTTCAGCTATCTGTTCTGGTTCGTGCTGACCATCATCTTCATCACGGGCACCACGCGCATCAGCGTGTTCTGCATGGGCTACCTGGTGGCGTGTTTCTACTTCCTGCTCTTCGGCGGCGAGCTCCTGCTCAAGCCCATCAAGAAGATTCTCCACTACTGGGATTTCCTCATTGCCTACAACATCTTTGTCATCACCATGAAGAACATTTTGTCTGTGAGTGGGCCCGTGACGGGAAGCAGCTCATAGCAGGATTTCCTGTCCCAATAGGACACAATTACCTCCACCAAGGAAGTTTTTGGCTTTCTGGATGTTTTTTAATATGTCATACTTATTTTTCATGTCACGTTACAAAGATGTACATTTAAAAAAAAAAAAAAAAAAAAAGGGACAGTGTGTAGAATTTAGTGCCATCTAGTAGTGAACTCATAATTCAATTATTTAAAAAACACACACAATTGATTTCAATATGCAAAAAAAAAAAAGTTCTATCACATGCTCCATTTTTGTATATACTCGTAGGTCTAGTAATTATTTTTACATAGGTTGTGCTGTGCCTTATAGGGGACTGATATGTTTCACTGCCATCTTTCTGCTATGGATGCCTGAAGGAGAATCGCTTACCTTCCACAGCTGGGGCCTGCAGGTGGTCTTCACGGAGTCCTGTGATTTGGGCTCCTGCCACTTGTCGCCCACTGCTTTGCTCTCACAAGCTTTTACTAGCCTCTCCCGCTAGCTGCTCTTGTTAGCCATTCCAACCTATGGATCAGGCTAACCCCCTCCCCCCAGCCACTCTTGTTAGCCGCGTCTTTTCTGTCTTTTTTTCTCGCCGTGCTGCTAAGTCGCTGTCGTCCACCGAGATGCTCGTTCGCTCACACCAAATAATAATTGGTGGTAGGCTTGTGAAGTGCGATCTCTCTGATTCACCATAGTGTGCGTGCTTCAGCTACATAGTGACATCTAGTGGTGAACTTTTACACACTGTCCCTTTAAAAAAAAATACAAACCAAGATTTTTTTTTTTGAATTTTAAACAAAAAGGTGTATGAAATAATGAAAACAAAAAAGTTATAACTTTAATTTTAGTCAAATTTGACTTAATTTAAATTTAACTGATAATTTAAAACGTTTTTTTTAAAAATGTATCTTTATATTTAGAATATACTTTTTACAAATATAGACACAAATAATTGTAAAACATTTTCTATTGAATCTCGTCAAAGCAAAAATATGGGCTAATATAATATATAATAAACATAAAAACATATAATTAAAATGTTAATATTAATTTTAACAAAAATAAATAACTTTACTTTTTAAAGAAATTTGGGAATTAAATGAATAAACAACACATACATAAAATCACATTTAAAAAAACTAATATATCAAGTACAATATTTTATTGTAAGTAATGTTTGTTAAATCTAATCAAAAGTTCTCTAATGTTAATGACTGCACATTTAACATGTCAGATCAGGTTTGAATGTGTTGTGCTATTATGAAATGATCCCTTGTTTAGAAGTAGAATTCCTATTGTTTGCATAACAACTTTGTTAATTAAGAATGAATGTATGCAGTTCTCCATTCCTGCTGTTTGCAGATTCTGGCTTGTGGCTACATCAACTCTCTGATCCCCAACAAGTGCTGGCTCATCCAGCTCTTCAGCCTGGCGTGTACCATCAAGGATTACAAGATCAAGATCAACCAGGACCATCTCCGTAAGACACACACGCACACACACACATGAACACGCACATGCACACAACATTGTCCCATTGACACGATACGGTCTGAGCAGATGTGGACCAACGGTGCGACCTGCCTGAGGACGAGGCGGGCATCATCTGGGACAGCATTTGCTTCGCCTTCCTGCTGCTGCAGCGGCGCGTCTTCATGAGCTACTACTTCCTGCACGTGGTGGCCGACATCAGGGCCTCGCAGATCCTCGCCTCTAGGCACGCGTGGCACCGCCTCATACTGGTGGGAGAACTGGATGGCGTACTCACCGCTTTTGTGTGCATGCACTGTGTTCCAGGGGGGCGGAGCTTTTCCAGGCCACCATCGTAAAGGCTGTGCGAGCGCGCCTGGAGGAGGAGCGGAAATCTGTGGAGCAGCTGAAACGACAGTGAGATGATTTCTTTGTCTGATTTCACATTGTTTTACTTGGTTTTGTTTTGTATATTTTGTTATTTTATTTTTTTATTTGGTTTTAATTAAATTTTTGTTGTACTTTGTTGTATTTTGTTTTATTTGTGTTTTGCTACTTTTTCTGCTTTTATTTTTCATTTACTTTGTTATGTTTTTATTTGGTTTTATTCATTTAAAAAAAATCTGCTTTGTTTTAGTTTATTTTTGGGAATAATTTAATTTAGTTTTTTTTCTTTAGATTTCATTTGGTTTAATTTAATTTAGCCTTGTTTTGTTGTATTTCTATTTGTCTAAATTGTTTATTTTAGTTTTTCATTTCATTTTTGCTTGTATATTACTTCCTATTTAGTTCTGTTTTATTGTTATGATTTTACTAATTTTGTGTTATTTCGTTTAATTTTTTATTAGGTTTTGTTTTATATTTATTTAGTTTTATTTAATTTAATATTTTTGTTTCATTATATTATGTTAAATTTATTTTTACTTATTTTGTTTTGGTTTATTCAGTTTTAATTTGGTTTTAATGTTTTAATTCTTTTTAGTTACTTATTTGTTTTATTTGTTTATTTCATTATTGTTTTTAGTTTTTTTCTGTGTAAGCTATTATTTTTATCATCAAATGTTATATTTATTATGTTATATTATTTTCATTATATGTTCTTTTTTTTATTTGCTATTTTAAGTATTTATTTAGAAATGTTTTAAGATACACACCGACAAAAATCGGCGTGCCTTGGAGCATGTTGCGGTCCCAAAAATAAGCAGCTATTAAAATTGTTGAATTGTCTTCTTAAACACTGAATATTCTCACAGTTTAAGTGACACTGAAACAGCACTAACCCCAATTAAGTGAGGATTTTGATATCCTATTGATGCCCTCATTGAAAATAATGAAGTAACTGGAGTGTATCACTCTACATAAAGTCCATGTAGTCGCGCCACTCATGTCACTCATGTCCGTGTGCACAGAATGGAGCGCATTAAGGTGCGGCAACAGAAGTTCAAGCGCGGCAAGGAGAGGATGCTGAGCATGGTTCAGGAGTCTGTGGACGGACAGACGCTTGCCCCGCCCCCTCCCGACGAGGAGGACGAGGGTATGGCGAAGGCCCGCCCCCGTGCCCGTGTTGATGATGCTAAGCTAACGTAGCCACTCTTCCTTTGATCTTTTACTTTGTGTCGTGTTGCACTGATGTCATTTGTTAAATTTTAGGAGCGCAGCGAGCCAAAGCCAAGACCAAAAAAAAGCACTGGTGGAGGCCTTGGGTTGACCATGCTTCCAGTAGGTTGACCCCTCCCCCTCTTTTGCTCACTCCTCCGCTCCCATTGGCCCTTGTGTCCTCGACCAGAACGCCGCCGAGGATTCCCCTTCCGTCCGAGGGCGCTGAAGGCACCGGCCGTCGTCCTCTGGTCTTTTTTAGTCCTTTTCTGTCTCTATTTAAGGACGCTGCTTGACTGTCGCTGAAGAGGCACTTTAGAAGATCTACTACGTGTGTTTGTAGCACGGTGACATTGCCTTAAATAGACACGAGAAGAAGGAGGCAAACGAGAAAAGGACTATTGGCCGGAGGTTGTGCTTTTGTTTCAAAACGCCTGAAGAGCCCGCGGTGGGGAATCGCTCACTTTTTACAGTGTTTTCACGCAAAGATATGAAGTCCTCTCCGCCTCAAAAGGTTTCATTCTTTGCCCGCAGACATGATCAAAACCAATGGGCATCACCAGCTATTTAATCTTTACAATTCAAAGTCAAGTTTGTTAAGTTGAGTTGTTTTGATGGCCATTTGGCTAGTTATATTGAACAAAATCACCCTGACTGATTTCTATGTCACCTTGTAGCGTGGTAGCATAAGGGCCAAATGAGAAACCATCAAATTCTGTTGCAGGTCTGGCTGTAACCGTAAGCTTGCATCGGTGCCAAATGTGGCAATGAACCACATGAACTAGGGGGAAAAAAGTGTGTGTTGTACTTGACACCCACTTTGTTAAAAAAAATAAAAATAAAAAAGACACCCACTTTGTATTGCACCTCCTATAGCACTGTAGTGGAACAGTATTTTCTGGCACTTCAGTTCAGTAAAATTAAAAAATAAGGCATTGTTTGTTTTGTTTACATAAGGTAATGTTTTGATTGTGGTTAGTTAATTAACGTGCTTACAGAAAAATGTCCGAACTGATTTGCACGTCATTTTATTGCAAGGTAGTGTGAGGGCCACATTAAAAACTATCAAATTCTGGTGCAGGTCTGGCTCTGACAGTCCACTTGCATTGGGGCTAAAACGGGGGCAGTGATGTAAAACATCTAGCTTTCTAATTTTAAAACAAAAAGCTTGCTGTGAGTGGCACTATTACTATTACACTATTACCTGTCACATCAAACATTAAGTGGATACATTGTGTACTTTGTATATACATTTGAAAATTAAAAAAATAAACATGGCAGGTTTATTGTGTATGCTTAAGTTTTGATGGTGACTGTTTGGTTTGTTAGTTAACCTTCACGAAAATAGTCAAATATGATTTTTGCTTCACTTTGTGGTGACGTGAGGGCAAAACAAGAAAATTAAATTCTGCCATAGGTCTGGTATGAAGGTGCAGATGGAAAGATTTGTTTTCACACTTTTTCTTCTTAAAAGGCTGGTTACCCATTTGGTTATGGATCATGTCGGCTATTGCAGCCCCAACCACCGCTCCCAATTTTGCCACCCCCGTACCCCAGCATCCCCCCCTTCACCTCCCGCCCAGCCAGTCAATTTGCACTTCTGTTCAAGGACACAAGTCAGCCTTGTCGCTTTCAACTCTGCTGTCGACTCAAATGACAAACGCACATCACATCAGCGCTTTGTGCCCGTCATGTTAGATTCGCTGTCTCCCTTCCTTTCCTGTGTTGTTGTTGTTTGTGCGCCTCCAAAGTAAACCTTGTGCTGTCCCCCGTCAGTGGTTAGAAGCGGCGAGTATTACTTGTTTGAAACCGACAGCGAGGAAGAGGAGGAGGACGACGATTTGAAAGACGAGGAGCCGCCGAGGAGGTCCGCCTTCCAGGTACTTTCTAATTTACTTTTATTAGCCTACATATTTCTAACATTTATAACCCAACATGTCTGCTTTCATGAAAACCCTGATACATCATTCTCGACTAATCCTCTTCACCTGTGTCTTCCCTCCACCTTTTGTCCTCTCTCTCTTCATCTATGTTTTCTCCACTGGTACCTTTCGTTTATACTCCCCCCACCTGTATCCCTTTCACGGATTGTCCTCTTGCCACATTCCCTTAACTTGTGTCCTATATTGGCCTTTATCCCCCTCTCAACTTCACGTTTCTGCTCTCTTTCCACCTATGTCTTCCCCCCACCTGTAGCGAGCTATCGGGAAGTTTGTGTCGGCCGTTCTGGCTTTGCCCAAGTCAGTCATAAGGCTGCCTAAAACTGTGCTTCAGTATGTAGTGAAGGCAGGAAAGGTAAACAACCGGCTGTCTCCCCCATTTGTGCATGACCACAAAGTGCCTCCGGCGTCCATTTTGAGTGTTTTGCTGCCACGCTATTACAGTAATTGCATATGAAGTCGTGGTTGTGACAACAATTGTGACCTTTTGCTTATCGTGATTGTTATTGTTGTTGTTGGGTGAGTTAACAGGTAAGTTGCACGGACTCTTAGTGAAATGTTGTAACCTTTTGAATGCATGTCGCCCGTTTACTCTCTTTACCAACTGCTTGTGGTGCTATCCACACAAGCGCATCCTTTATTTGTCCTTATGATCTTGTGTTTGACATTAAACTGCAGTTACTCTACCACACCTGGATCAAAGACCCCAAAGCGGCCCTGAAGGCAAGAGCTAAGGAGAAACGCAAGTTCTGGAAGAAATACACAAAGGGAAGCAGACGCAAGAAAAGCAAAAAGGAGGGTAGGTGTTGGAAAAACGGAACAAAAGAAGCTTAGCTGGAAAATATTTTTAAAGTTCAAACTGGTTTTAAAAGGAGTCGGACAAATTTCAAACTGGTTTAAATGTGAATTGATTGAACTTTGAACTGTTTTTTTAAATGATCGGAATGAGCTTTCGACTGTTTTTAAGCAAACTGAATCAGTTTTAAACTGGACAATATTAAAACTAGCATTAAAATGAACTAGCATTAAAATGAACTTTCATCCATCTGAACCAATTATACTCACGAGGGTCGCAGGGACGAGATTTAAACTGGCTTGAAAATGAATTGGACAAGAGTTGAACTGATATTTAAAATGAACAGGACAAGATTAAAAAAAAAAATATGATGAACTGGACAAGAGTTTAAAATCCTTAAAACATGAGCCAGAAAACCTTAATACTGGTTTAGACAGGATATGGACTGGATTTGCTTTAAATTGGTTTTAAAATAAACTGCATTAGCTTTAAACTGGTTTTAAACCAACTGGATAAGCTTTGAACTGGTTCTAAAATGTTCAGCATAGAACTTGGTCTGTTTTTAAAATGATTGTCGTAAGAATTTACTGTAACTGATATTAAAATGACCTAGATAAGATCTGAACTGGATTGAAAATGAATACGATAAAACTTCTAACTAGTTTTAAATGAACTGGACAGGTTTTGAAATTCATTCACAAATTCCTTTGCAGAAGCTCATGTGGGCATCGAGATGGACGAGCTGTCCGGTAGCCAAGAACAAGAAGATAACAACTCTGGTCCAGGTTGGCCTCTTTCTTCCCTTTCTTTTCCATCTCCTCCTCCTCCTTTTATTATCTTCTCCTAACTGGTCGAACCATGTTCAGACAACATCTTCAAGCGTGTGTTCAACATCATCAAATTCACCTGGGTGCTGCTGCAGACCACCGTGGACAGCTTCACCCGCTGGATGAACGAAGTGTGCCGGGAGTACATCGACATCTCCACCGTGCTGCGCATCGAGCGCTGCATGCTTACCAGGGAGGTCAAGAAGGTAAAGGTTCTAGTGTCTTGTATGCACTGCACTCAGGCATTCAGAACTTTGCTTGAGCATCTCGTGTCAACATCCACCAGGGCAACGTGCCGTCCAGGGAGAGCATTCACGTGTACTACCAGAAGGCCATGCGGCTCAACATGTCACGGCAGGCCAGCTTGGACCTGCTCAGTGAGGATGAGTCGGCGGGGAACTCCTCGAGGGTCCGGCGGCGGCATAGACGCTACCAGATGGAGAGCCAGGCCTCCACGGCCTCCAGGGACAGCATATCAAGGTACACGAAGATTTAGGTTGAAAATACCTTCATCGGAAACTTCATTTGGTTCACCCGCACTCATCTCACTTTTTTTTTTTTTTTGCTTTATGGCCCAAGCACCAAATGAAAGGAAAAGTTGAATAAATTAGCCTGATGGACTCGAAATTGGCTGGACATGTCTATTGTAATAACATAAAATTCCCAAAAACATATGGCCAAAATTGATCAGCCAAGTTAGCCATTTGTGGGAATTTGCCCTATTGAACAAATATGGACAGGACAGGTGACATGAATTCCCAACAGTGTCTAAAGTGGAGCACTGCTGTAATGTTTGATGATTATTTCAAGAAATTGCCATAAATGAATGTCATTTTTCTTTAGTGCTTTGTACCAGGCGAGAGAAACGTAACAGGTCGTAAATGTAACAATACTAATGAAAAATTCTCAAGGACTCATGCCCAGAAGTCGGTCATTATGGGCAACTCAAATTTTTGTCATCTAATGTAGCATGAGCATCAGGCAAAAGAAAAGTTTGAAAAAATGTGCCTGGATCGACAAGATATTGGGTGGAGATGTGTATGATAACCGTAAAAACGAAAAAGTCTCATGAAGCCATGCACAAAATTAAACAGGAAGTCAGCCATTTTGGTTTAAAACAGGTATTTTGGCCAAATAAAAGGGTTTGTACGTTGATGGACTCTGACTAGGAGGAAACTGGGGATCTTAAACCGATGGGTGACCCTAAATTGAAGTGTTTCTCTACGGCACTAAAAACTCAGACACTCACTAATTTACATTACATTACGGTCCTGAGAACCAGGAAAGAGAAAGTTTGCTGCACTCAATATGAAATTACGTGGTTAGGCAGCCATTTTGTGCAACTTCCTCTTGGGTTGTACTAGAAAATTCACCCAAGTGAGCTCCAATTGGAAGCAGGTGTTAGAGGTACGGATGATGCTTTTAGCCTGTGCTGTCTAATGTGAACAGAGCCGGGCGTCAAAGTTTGATGATCATTTAACTGTGAAAAAGGAAGTGCAAGGGCCACACCTTCACTAGCATCAAAATATTGTGAGTCCATGCCACTCAACGCTAACACGCCATCTCATCCCGCTTCTTCCACCCCACCCCGCCTCCGTCGCCACATCTCAGCGCCTACACCGAGGCCACCACGCTGTTTTCCCGTCAGTCCACGCTGGAAGACCTGGATGGGATGCCCGAGTGCATCCCCAAAACCAGCGAGCGGGCACGGCCTAAACTACGCAAGATGTACGGCCTAGATGTGTCCACCTCGTCCATGGACAGCGTCAGCAGCTTCGTGTCCAGGTGCAGCCACCCACGGATACAACACACACACACACACACATACACACACTTCAAAATCCATGCATCCATCTTGTCATTTGCATGTGTTTCATTTCATTATGTATTATTTACAGTACTTGTGCCAAGGAGTAGATTTTGTCTTTTTGGTAAGCATAGCAACACTAAAATGAACTGGTCAAGCTTACATTTTGTACTAGTTTTAAATTGAACTAGTCGAGCTATAAACTCTTTTTAAAATGAGCTGGACTAGAATCAAACCGTTTTCTTCCATTGAATTGGACGGACTTAAATTGGATGAACTTTTGGACGTGGTATAAAATGAATTAGACATGCTTAAATGTTGTTGTTTTTTAATCAAATGCTGTTCAAATTATCTGGGAAAGCTTTAAAATGGTTTTAAAAATTAACTGGGTGAGGTTAAACCTGGTTTTAGGAATACATATATCATACACATTTCGGACTGTCATTAAAATTACTTGCAGAAGCTTAGCCTAGGAACTAGCCTAAAGTCATAAATGTTAAACTGGTTTTAAATTTTTCTGGGAAAGCTTTAAACAAAATTAACTTGAGAAAATGGTTTTAAATTAACAAAATCAACTGGAGAAGTTTTAAACTTGTTTAAAAATAAACTAGATAGGTTTTGAACTGTTTTTAAAATGCAATGGTAAAGTAAAGCAGTAAAACGGTTTCCAAATGAATTTGACACACTCACTTCAAAGTCGTTTCAAAATTAACTGGACTATCTTTAGACCATTTTGAACAATCTTTACAAGCTTGAAACTGGTTTTAAAGTACTGTACAGTAATCTGAACAGGATTTGTACTGGACTAGCTTTAAACTGGTTTTAAAGTGACTTGGCCGACCAATAAACTGACTCTGAAATGAACTAGACAAGCGTTAAACTGCTTTAGTTGTCATCTGGACAAGCTTGAAAGCAGTTTGAAATTCAACCATAAACTGATTTCAAAGTGACCGGATGATATTTAATAGTTTTTAAAGTGAATCGGATGATGTCTAAACTGGTTTTAAAATGAACTAGAGAAGCTTCAAACTTGCCCTGAAATGAACTCCACAAGCTTTAACCTGATTTGAAAATTCGGTAACTTTTTTTTAAATTTATTGTTATTATTTGGCCTATTGCCCCACATTTCTACAACGTGCTGAGGGAACTAGATAAGTAGCTCTTAACCTAATCCAACTTTCCTTGGCAGAGGTAAATAATAACTTTTTCATTGTTTCATTGTCATCCTGAGCACTGCCTGCCTTAATTAAAACCAATCTAAGTATTGCATTGTTATCAGATCTCATGAGATATATCCTCCAGACAGGGCACCGCAGAAACCATAGAAGAAGAAGTGGAGGATGAACGGAATCAAAGTCAGGCAGGGCGAAGTCTTCTTAAGAAGTCTCTGGACCTGGATGTGCTTGAGAACGAGGGCGGAGCCTGCGGCGGTTCTGAGGCAGAGCCCCAGGAGGTTGAGGAATACAAGGAGGAACTGCAAGAGGGACAGGAATTAGAGCTTGAGGAGGGGCGTGTTCTCGATGATGACGGACAGGAAGTAGAACCTGAGGAGAGGAGTGTCATCTGGGGGTCTTTCCACCAAGATGAGGGGCCCTCGAACCGGCTCCAGGAGGACACCATCAGTGAGAGCGAGGATGGAGGAGGAGGAGGGTGTCAGCAAGACTCTCCACATGCCGGGGACCACGTCGGGACAATCTTGTGCACCAACGACACGGACGCCTCAAAGACGTCGGACGGCGACGTGCCACCAAGCTACAGCAAGGCGGTCAGCTTTGACCGGCTAGAGATAAGCGACGACGACGACAGCGACGTGGAAAGAAGACGGCGGCGCATGCTCATGACCTCAGACAGCCGCTCGGACAGCAGGTCCGACATCATGCTGCCTTCCATGACCACGGAGCTGACCGCCAGTGAGCTACTGCTCAACAAGTAAGACACAAAACCAAAATCACTCGGCTTGAACTGGTTCTAAATTGGTTTTACTGTAACCTGGACAAGATTTAAATTGAAAATGAACTGGTTGACAAAAATATTTTTTTGTTGTTGACCTGGAATAGTTTTGAACTGTTTTTTAAGTAACCTAAATTAAGTTTGAACTTTTATTTTTAATGAACTGAATAAGCTTTGAACTGTTTTTAAAACTAACAAACTCATTTGCTCCCAAAAACGTATAAATACGTTCCATTTTAAATATTACCATGCTCCTAAAGACGTATTTATACGTTTTTTTATTTATGTTTTTTTAATGCTAGAGCATACAGAAGGATGCAGCCTCTGAACTGAAGAGAATTCTTGAATCAACGGTAGTTAGTTATTACAAAAGCGGCCAGCAAGTTGCAGCAGAGTATAAGAGATCAACCAGGGCCATGTTGCAAAAAGCTCTTTACCCCACTGTTTTAAGCAGATTTGTTAATTATGATGAAATTTAGCTATATTCTAATGCTAATTGTTGCAAACCAGAAACAGATAGAAATATACTTTTTTTCCTGATGAAAGAATAGACTCTAATCTTTATTTTGGTAGGTTCCATGTTTTTATAGCAATAGAACACAATATTCTGCGGGCCTTGCAAAATCAGTCAAAATTCAGTAAAACAGGTATGAGCAAAGGGCGTTGCTTCAGTGAAAATGGCTGGGAGTGAATGAGTTAATTGAGCGATAACGATATATTTTTGTAAAGTATATTATTGTGGAGTGCTAGTTTTCAAAAAATGTTTTGGGGGCGGGGGGATGGAACAGGTTAAGGGTAGTACATTAATTTTAATGGGGAAAGATGATTTGAGTTACAAGTGATTTGATGTACAGTATGAGCATGGTCAAGGAATGAATTAAACTTGCATCACTGTAGAGTTTTAAATATTACATTATATACAATATAGAGTTAACTAGATGACCCTCAATCTGGTTATAAAGTCAAGTCGATTAAAATTTTTCCGCATAACATTCTAAGTAACCTAGACCAGTTTAAAACTGTTTTTAAACTTGACCTGAAAAGCATCTGCTCATATGCACGGCTATAGCAATGGACCTAGCACAGTACCCTGAGGAACCCGGAAACCACCTTTGCTCTGTCTATCGCCAGGATGTTCTACGATGAGGAGCTGGACCATTCAGAGAAGTTCTACCAGAGCCAGCCGCTGGTTCTGCAGCTGTGTTACGCCTTGTACAACATGCTAGTGGCGCACTCTGAAATGGTTTGCTTCCTGGTCATCATCATCAACCACATGGTGTCAGCCAACTTTGCCACACTGGTGCTGCCCGTCACCATCTTCCTGTGGGCCATGCTGTCGGTGCCGCGGCCCAGCAAGCGATACTGGATGACCGCCATCGTCTACACTGAGGTACCAAATAAAAGAAAAATGTGTAAAAAAACTACTCGTCCTTTGACCGCTTGTAATACTGTCACCAAGTGGTGTTTGTTGGAATAAAATAATTGTCATTATTATTATCATCTTTTTAAAGTAAGTTAAATAATCCCAGTGGCCGCTAGCAAACTGCTTAGCTTTAAATTGCTTTTTAAATGAAATGAACAAGATTTAAACTGGTTTTAAAATGACCTGTATGTCCTTTAAACTGGACACAATTTGAACTGGTTATAAAATTAACTGGGGAAACTTAAAACTGGGTTTAAAATTGACTGGATGCGCTTAACCAGTTTTAAAATAACTGTATTCTATTTAACTCATTTGCTCCCCAAAACGTATAAATGCATTCTATTTTAAAAAGGTTTAAGTGTCCCAAAGACGTATTTATACGTTTTGTGGCATAAAGAAGGCTTTGATGCAGCCTCTGAACTGCACAAAACGGTTGAAGCAATGGTAGTTATTACAAAAACGGCCAGCAGATGGCAGCAGAGTGTAAGAGATCAACCAGGGCCATGTTGCAAAAAGCTCTTTCCCCCACTGTTCTAAGGAGATTTGTGAATAATGATTAAACTTAGCTATATTATAATGCTAATTGCTCCAAAACAGAAACAGATAGAAATATACTTTTTTTCCTGATGAAAGAAGAGACTCTAATCTTTGTTTTGGTGGTTTCCATGTTTTTGTTTTATAGCAATAGAACACAATATTCTGTGGGCCTCAGTCAAAATCCAGTAAAACAACCGGGAGCGAAGAGGGTTGCTTCAGTGAAAATGACTGGGCATGAATGTGTTAAGCAAACATCAGAATTATTTTTCAAATCTCTATTTGATTTCGATTGGGCATTTGTCGACAATGTAAACACAACCATTAACAACTAAACAGAGTAAATGTACATGATCTTGTGTCTCTTTGCTCGTCAGGTCACCATCGTCATCAAGTACTTCTTCCAGTTCGGCTTCTTTCCCTTCAACCAGGACAAGTCACAGAAGGACAACCCGTACCATGCGCCCAACATCATCGGTGTGGAGAAAAAGGAAGGCTACGTCCACTACGACCTGGTCCAACTCCTGGCGCTCTTCTTCCACAGGTCCATCCTCAAGGTAAAAGCCAGTTTGCATTACCGCAGCTCACCTGTTTTACAAACTAACTAACTAGCTAACATGACTCCTCTATTTTATATACAGTTCTGTGATGCTTTGAGATATGAGTGACCCGATGTACAAGTTTTTCAAGATAGCTGCGAGCCGTCATTGAGCTAATTTTTCTGGGCAGTGAACTAAATTCTACTTATTTCACATTGAGCAGAAGCTGGAAAATCGTTGAGCAATTCATCAAAAAATAAGCTTCAATGGGTTTTAGGCCACTCCCAAGTTGACCTTAAGCCTACTAACAAACAAAACAAAGAACTATTTTGTTGTTTTAGCTTAAAATATTTTGCCTTAAAATAGCTTAATGCTAAAAAAAAACAATGCAAAACCCAATTGGCACGCTAAAGTTAGCATTGATAGTTGCCATTTTAGGTTTTCGTGCCCCATAAGTTTGGGTTTTCATTTGTGACGTACACTCACGCATGCGACCCCGTGCCAACACAGTGCCACGGCCTGTGGGACGAGGACAACCCCAAGGAGAAGAGGGCGGCGTCCCGTCAGAGCGAGTCGGAGGACGAGGGGAGTCGTAGAGACGAGAGCGAAAGGGAGTCAGAACCCACCTCCGCCGCCACCACCAATGCCTCCTCGGGGGCACGTGGGCGGCGGGGCTCCACGAACACCTTGCGCTCCATCAACTTCGGCACCTCGATGGACTCGAGCCACGTGCAGCTGCACCACCCGCAGCAACCCACCTACCAGCGGCGCACTAGCTCTAGTGGGGGCTCGCACGTCTCGCACCGATCCGTGCACTCAGCTGCTCGAGCCAAGCGAGGTAAGGCCATCTTTTTTTTTTTTTTGCTTGCTTGCTTGCATCAATCATCCCAGCTATGGAGGATCAAAACTGTCAAAATTAAAAGTCAATAAATGAATAAATAAATTACTTAGTTAATTAAAGTGAAAATAAGAACAGACATAAAAAATTGAATTCAATCCAAAATTAAATTAAATGGAAATAAAAACAACAAAATGTATACAGTATATATATATATATATATATATATATATATATATATATATACATAAATAAAGTAAAAATAAATACAAAATAAATAACAAGATTAAAAAAATAAATGTGGAAATAAATACAAAAATATAAGTAAATAGAATTAAATCAATAAATAAAAACGCTCTGCTCTCATATTTAAATATTTCATGCTGCAGACGCTGTCGGCATGAAATCCGTCATGAAATGTTATTGAAATAAGTGGGCGGTCCTAAGTGTGTCTTGGGTTGATCTATTCGCCTATTGGTTGATCGACATGTCAGTCTATGTCGGACTCTGCCCGTTCCACAGCAAGGGAGAATTCACACACACGAAAGAAACAATGAAACAATTGTAGTTTACAGGAACTTGTGTGAAGTTGTGCGACAAGTTACAAGTTGTGGTGACAGTAGACAAGATAGTCGTCCATTGTTGGAGCTCTCCGTGCAAGCCGGCGAGACTTCCTTGTTCGCCGACCCGCTCACTCGACCATTGAAAGCGCTTAGGACCGCCCCCTTCATTAGACATTTCATGACGGATGCAGATACTCTCAGCATGAAATAAATAAATTTGAGAGCAGAGCCTTTTTATTTATTAATTGACATTTATATTTATTTTTATATACCTATTTTTTTATCTCGTTTTTTTTATTTTTTTTTACTTTTTTACTTTTTTAAATTTATTTACAGTACATATATATTTTTGTACGTTTATTTCATTTATATTTATTTTTTGTGTTTAATTTTTGAATTATATTTTTATATTAGTTTTTATTTTCACTTTTAATTATTTATTTACTTATTTATTTATTCATTTAGGTATTTTTAATTTTGGCAGTTTTGGTCCGCCATAATTCACCCACCACCGCATCAGAAGTCAAATTCGGGATTTGCATTTGAAGGCTTGTTCCTGACTCGACTGTCTCCGCAGGAAGTGTCACCTCCCGCAGCAGCAGCCACAAGGACGGCAGCGAAGCCAGCGTACATCAGAAGAGCAAGAAGCAGATGATCCTGGAGAAGCTGAAGGAGCAGCTCTACAAGGCCAAAGCCTTCGTCGTCAAGAAGTACAACGCGTCGGCGTTTTGAACCTGTCGTCTCAACTTTCTTGATTTTGTATGGAATCCATTTGATTGTAGCTCTGTGGGTCTATTTCAGGTTCATGGAGATCTACGTTCCCATGCGTCAGTTCTTCTACGACCTCATCCATCCCGAGTACAGCGCCGTGACCGACGTCTACGTGCTCATGTTCCTCGCGGACACCGTCGATTTCGTCATCATCGTCTTTGGCTTCTGGGCTTTTGGTGTACGTGTCGCCTTTACAGTGGGATCTTCCGAGGGTCACCCCTAAAATTGTCATAGAAGGATGCTGTTGGGAACATTGAAATTCAACCCTGAAAAAAAATTATTGACAGTAATATGTTCTATGCAGCCCCACTCGTCTAAATCCGGTATTCTGGTTAATATTGGTTAATATGAGTTAAGCAGCAAAATCCAGCCATTTTTATCAAAATCAGAAGGTGGCCATTTTGCCTCTTGCTAGCAAGTGAAAATGACATCACAGTTGCTCAGGTCTCAGCTAACAACCAATCACAGCTCAGCTTCAGAAAAAAGGTCAGCTGTGATTGGTTGTTACGTGAACCCTGAGCAACTGTGATGTCATCTTCAGTCGATAGCAAGTGGCAAAATGGCCGCCCTTATGGATTTTGCTGCATAACTCATTTTCCACAAATGTAATATTAATCAGAATGTCATGTTTAGACTTGTGAGGTCACATATAACATATTATTGTCAAGAAATGTTGAAAGTTGACTTCCCCTTTAACTTTCCATCGGCGGTTCGCAGCTTACAGTATGTCTGTTGTCTTGTAGAAACACTCAGCGGCAGATATCACTTCGTCTCTGTCGGAGGATCAGGTGCCCGGACCTTTCTTGGTGATGGTCCTCATCCAGTTTGGGACCATGGTGGTGGACCGGGCCCTCTACCTGCGCAAGTCTGTCATGGGCAAGGTCATCTTCCAGGTCTTCCTGGTCTTCGGCATCCACTTCTGGATGTTCTTCATCCTGCCGGGAGTCACAGAGAAGTAAGAACGTATCCATTTATCCCACGCGGCGGCGTCAAATGTCATTCGTTTATTTTGTGTCCTTTCTTACTTCCACCAAGGCGTTTCAACAAGAACACCGTGGCTCAGATGTGGTATTTTGTCAAGTGCATCTACTTTGGGTTGTCAGCCTATCAGATCCGCTGCGGTTATCCCACCCGCGTGTTGGGCAACTTCCTCACCAAGAGCTACAATTATGTCAACCTTTTCCTCTTTCAAGGGTAAGGAGGTCTAAATCACAACAACAAAAGCAAAACAAATAAATGAGCGTTGCTCGCAGGTTCCGTATGGTTCCGTTCCTGACCGAGCTGCGTGCCGTGATGGACTGGGTGTGGACGGACACGTCGCTGTCTCTGTCCAGCTGGATCTGTGTGGAGGACATCTACGCTCACATCTTCATCCTCAAATGCTGGCGAGAGTCGGAAAAGGTGCTGGAATGAAATCCACGCGTGACATTTTGGAAGCTTAGCCAAGCGAGAAATGAGATTGCCAAGTGTTGCTTGAAATGATTTCCTGGTTGAACTTTTCTTTTCTTGTTCCCCCTCAACATGTCTTGTTCTGCAGCGTAGTCATGCAGTGCGGCCGGTCTTGCCAACAGAAATCGGATAAAAACTTTTTTTTTTTAAAGCACCAGTAATGATGCCTGCTAAAATTGAACTTTAAATACACTCTAAAAAGAGAGTTGTTGACCAACTTGATTGAATTGCTTCAAGTGGTAACGCACAATTGAATTAAGGTAATCCAAGTTAATATATTATATACATTATTTTTCCCAGACAATACTCAACTAAACCTAGCCTGGAAAGGAGTGGGAGGAAGACAAACTTATTAAGTCCCACCACCAATCTCATTAATATCACGCGTAATTCAATCTTGTGTTACCACTTGAAGCAATTCAATTAAGTTGGTCAACAATTCTCTTTTTAGACTTGAGTTGGTTCAACAATTCTCTTTTTAGAGTGTGTTTAAAGTTTAATTTTAGCTAAAAAGGGAATTGTTGACCAACTTAATTTAGTTGCTTCAAATGGTAACACACAATTGAATTCAGTTAATTCAAGTTAGTATATTAAGTTTAATAAAATTTATTGAATTTACCTCAATTAATTAATGAAATTAATTGAATTTAACTTATTCACTGCCATTGACGGCTATAGACGTCAAAAAATCATTTTAACTATTTCTATTAGTTTAACTTTTTTTTTAACTTTTGTTAACAAGAATATAAAAACCTAGGAAAAAAATTATTGTACATTTCGAACAGATATAAAATTTTTGATTAATCGTGAGTTAACTAGTGAAGTCATGCGATTAATCACGATTACGAATATTAATTGCCTGACGCCCCTAATTTTTAATAACCTTTTCTTTTTTTTAAGAATAAAAGATTAGGTGATTACAATTTTTTTATTGTAATTAATCACATGACTTCACTAGTTAACTCACGATTAATCACAAATTTTATATCTGTTCTAAATGTAAATGTACAATAAAAAAAAGTTCTAGGTTTTCTTACTCTTGTTAACAAAAGTAGAAAAAAAAACGTTAAACTAATAGAAATAGTTCAAATGAATTGATGGCAGTGAATGAGTTAATGACTTCATAATTCAACTTAATATATTAAGGATGAAGTTAATCAAGTCAATTGTATGTTACCACATGAAGCAATTCAATTAAGTTGGTCAACAATTCTCTTTTTAGCCAAAAGCTCAAATAAATTTTCTCTGCAAAAATTTAACTTTGAACACTCTAAAAAGAGAATTGTATATTATAATATGTTACGTTTAATTAAATTTAATGACCTCATAATTAAATTGTTAAATTAAATGTAATGACCTCATAATTAATTAAATTTAATATATTGGGGATTAACTTAATGTAATGGTGTGTTACCACTTGAAGCAATTCAATTAAGTTGGTCAACAATTATTTTTAGAGTGCAGTTTTCGTAGGGAAAAGAGATAAAAATAGCAAAAATTAATTAATTTAATTAATTTATTACAATTAAAATATTTTGGAACTTAATTTGAGAGTGGAGACGTGGACGAGAGAGAGAAAAAAACAGCAATAATAAAAGACAACATGTAATATGTTTACTGCCAGCCCGTTTAAAATGACGTCTATAGCCATCAATGGCACTGAATGAGAGACAAAATACCATTAACACCATCTGGTATTTACTTTGAAAGGGGTAAAAAGACAGGCAAGAAAAAACAAACATGGCAAAAGAAAAAAATGCTCCAACGTGGTTCCATTGGTGAAAGTCAAAAAGTAAACTTAGCTGCTAATTAGAGAGGGGACAAACTGAGAGAAAAGAGACAGCAAGCAGTAATGACCAGCCACCTTTGCACCCATACAGAGGTACCCTCAACCACGAGGCCAGAAGAAGAAGAAGGTGGTGAAGTACGGCATGGGCGGGATGATCGTGATGCTGCTCATCTGCATCGTGTGGTTCCCGCTGCTCTTCATGTCGCTCGTCAAGTCCGTGGCCGGCGTGGTCAACCCGCCTTTGGACGTCTCCTTCGAGATCACGCTGGCCGGCTTCCAGGTGAGATGAGAAAGAAAAAAATGTCCCCAAAAAAAACAACAAGTGACAAGTCATGGAGTTTACCTTTCGGTCCTTGACAGCCCATCTTCACCATGAGTGCTCAACAGAAACAACTGCAGGAAGTCTCCGCAAAAGACTTGACCAAATTCGTCAAATTGTACAATGATAATGAGGTGAGTGTGGAAAACAAAATGTGGCAACGGGCATTAAGCTTGCAAATTGGTTATCAATACACAACTAGAAAAATTCCCGCGGAAATTTTGAATGGGACTGCTGACTCTTGTAAATGAGCTGAACAGTTTAAAATTTAAACGACTGGAATCGCTCAAGAAATGTGGAAGTTAACCATAATCAACATCAACTAAAAATATCTCACTGTCCCTTTAAGAAAAATGCACTTTCACGCACACACATTTGACTTTGTAAATGAGCTGAACAGTTTAAAATTTAAACGACTGGAATCGCTCAAAAAATGTGGAAGTTAACCATAATCATCATCAACTAAAAGTATTTCACTGTCCCTGAAAATGTATTTAAAAAAATGTAAATGAGCTGAACAGTTTAAAATTCAAACGACAAAAATCGGTCAAGAAATGTGGAAGTTAACCATAATCAACAGAAACTAAAAATATCTCACTGTCGCTTTAAGAACGCACACTCATTTTTGACTTGGAGCCATCACGTGCCCCACATTCCATTGAGATTGTATGAGAGACGCACCCCTTGAACAAAAGCCTCTCACGACCTAACGGTTCAAGAAATGGCTCGTTAGAACGGCAAGGGTTTGGGGAACACGAGCATGTTCTCATTTTTTTAATCGGATGAAAAATGACCAAATGAGAGCAGGTTGAAAACTTATGATTTATCAGAAATGAAGAGCGAAAGGCGCCTGAATTTAACATGGGATAGGCGAGTTCGTCCGACTTGTCCTCTCTTAAAGTGAAAATAAAGGTACTAAATGACACCTTAGCCAAATAAAAGTTAGTTTGTCTGAAAGAAGACACTCGTGACTACAAAATGTGAGAATTTGATGTCTAGTGAGCAAAGATTGTGGCCATGGTGACGAGTTGAAGTGAAACTTTTGCAAATAGAAGTAGACTTTTCTTTTTTCCCGCCACTCTAAAGTTAATTGGTCAACAGAGTGCGGTAGAAGCCTAATTCACTCACTGTCTTTGAACCCGCACAGGGGGGAGAGCTTTCATTCCTTAAAAAAGATTTCGACACTGAGCTAAAGATGGGAAAAATTCCTACAAAATGAGCTAAAATTCGTATCGGTCGGATAACGTATGCGCGCGCAGCGTGTCTTGGAAAAAGGTGCTTGATCTGTAATTTGTTCCCCCTTTCTCCATTCATTTCCTATGGGAGTTTTTGGGGAATTGTGTCGCCATGGTAACTCGGAATTCCTAGAAAAGTAATGCCGCACCGAGTCAGATCGAGCCACATCGTTTGATACCTCATTTGTCCCGGTGCGATCTACGGTACGGGACGCATTTTTGCGGAAAAATCTCGGGATTTTCTAGGGTGGAGAGTAATATGTGCTGCTTTCAGCAGTCCCATAATAATGACACTAAAGACATAGGGGTTCAAAAAAAAACATCATGCCTTCTTTGTATTTTGTATTTACAAAAAGGCAAAACAAAGAAAAAAGAAAAAATAGAACTAATGTTAATGAACAAAATTTGCAAAGAAGGTTCAGATTGATAGTTTTTTTCCCCTTTTTTTACTTTACTAATTTGAAGAGAATAAAAAATGTCATATTTTAAATAAAAAGCAATCACAAAAAGTCTAGAAAATGTAAACAAAAAATTGTTTATTTGGATTTCAGGTTTTTTAACTTTAAAATTAAGAGAGAAACAATTGAAAAAAGACAAAAAATAATTTGGCAATTTAATATTAATCCTCAACAAATGTTATTTAAAAAAATTAAAAATATAATTCCGCTGTAGTTCATTTTTAAATAAAAATACTTTTGAAGAGACAATTAAAAACACAAATTTGTTATAGTTTTGGATAAAATATATTTTTAAAGCCACAATATTTGAAGTGAGAACAAAACAGCAAAAAAATATTTTTTCATGGGTGTTTCTGATGCATAAAAAAAAAGTCGAAAATGCCTTTTTGTGTTTCTGCTAACAAATATTTAAAATCCACAGAAAAAATGTCTTTCAATGTGCAATGTTTGGAGAGAAATACAGAAGACGATTAGCCCCACCCCCCCACAATTCATACCTCTACTTCGCAAAGTCAGAATTCTCACTTTAAAGTCAGAATTCTGAGTTTAAAGTCAGAATCCTGCCAACGTTTTATAATCCTCTTCTGTAGGGAAACATGCAAAAACATTATTTTTTAGTTTTTTCAGATGAAACCCAAAAAACAAATTTGGGGAGTAACTAACCAAAAACAAAACAAAAGTAATCTGTGTTTCATCTTTTTTTATTCCTTTTTTTAAAGAAATTTAAAAAATTTAGCCCTTTTTTTTTTAGGTAACTGATGTCATTTGCAATCGACCAATGCCAAAATGGCTGACCTCTTTTTGTTGCTTAATTCATATTCCATCAACACAAAATGAATCAGAATTCTGTTTAGACTAGTGGGGCCGCATAGAACAAATTAATATTGTGGGAAAAAAAACATTTTTAACACGACTTCCCCATTGAATAAAGCAAGGTTTGAAACTTTGATTGCGTAAGAAAAGTGCCATTGTGTCTGTGTGACTGCCGCCACCAGGGGGCGCTAGAGTGGCTGGGGGGCTACATGCCGGGCGACCTGGTGATCGCAGAGCTTAAGGGCAGCTCCAACTCCTTGTGGACCATCAGCCCCCCGAGCAGGGACACCCTCATCAACATGCTGAACCCGGACGAGGACTTCCCCATCACCGTGTCGTGGTCCGTGCAGCGCAACTTAAGTTTGGGAGCCAAGGCCGAGAAGGCGTCCGGCAAACGGGTCACCAACCTGGACAACGACACCAAGAGGGAGCTGGTGCTGCTGCTCAAGGGAAACAACAGCCAGTCGCACGTGTGAGTAGACCGGTCGCCGGGCTGGAGGGGAAAACGGATCCCGTTGACGTTTGTCTTTTGCACGCGCAGGACGCTCACCAACATCTTCCCACGCTTCATCAGAGCGCCCAGCGACTCGGAAGCCAAACCCGTCGATCAGCTCTATAAAGGTAGGACGCTTGCTTGACTTTGACAACTCCACCTCCACTTCCTGGAGTTTGAATTCTTTTGGATTTTTATTATAGTTAGTTTGTATTTTCTTTTGACTTTTATTTTTGAAATTCAGACAGTTTTTGTTCTTATTGTGTGGAAAAGTTTTCATTTTAGTTCAGTTTTGATTGGTTTTATTAATAGTTGTATTTATTTATTTATTTTAATATATGGACTATTTCCCGTATGCTTTTATTTTTTTAATCTAACCTCCACTTCCTGTCTCAACAAAGTCGTAGAATAGGCTTTTATTTTTTAATCTCTCGTCCACTTGCCATAACTCTGATGTAGAATGTGCTTTTATTTTTCACTTTCACTTCCACTTTCTGTCTTAACACTGCCATTCAATATGGTTTTATTTTTTAAAACAAGCACATTTCAAATCCATTCTCAAAACTCATCTGTTTAGACAAGCCTATTCACTCCATAACTGCATCGTATTTTTTATTTGATTGTACTTTATTTCATCTTATGTTGTTCTTAACATTGTATTTGTATGTTTTTAACTGTTGTTGTAAGGTGACCTTGAGTGTCTAGAAAGGCACCTATTGATTATTATTATTATTTATTATTATTATTATTATTATTATTATTAATAATAATAATAATAATCTCAACTCCACTTCCTCCCTTTGACACTGTCATTGAATGAGGGTTTATTATTTATTTATTTATTTTTATCTCACATCCACTTCCTGTTTAACACGGTTCTAGAACTTGCTTCCATTTTTCGCTGTCACCTCCATTTCCTGTCATTGAATATGCATTCATTTTAATCACAACTCCTCAAAAGTTCGTTTTTTACAATGGCCCCACACTGCTTTTTTTCTTCTTCTTTTCTTTTTTTCTGGAGAGCTCAGTATTGTTCATTCGGTAATCTTACCGATTCAACATGTCATCATCATTGCTCTCTTTTTTTTTTTTTTTTTTTTTTCTGTGTGTGCGTGAGAATGTGTGTGTGTGCGTGTGAGTTTGTGGTCATTAATTCACCTAAAACATATTAAAAATCCCATACCGTTCACCTAAAACGAATACTTCAGAATCCCGCTAGAATCGTGAAGTTGTCAGGAGACCCGAGGAAGGATCAAAGAAAAGAAAGAAAAGTCATACTTTTTAGTTGATTGGTGGCTGTTTTTAAACGGATACTTGACTCGTTGAGCCATTTTCAGCAATAAAAAGTTAATATTTTTTCTATAATTAATGTGACAACTTCTTCATGTAGAATTAATACCTTTAAAAACGAATTTGCTGTCGACTGAAGATGACATCACCTGTGCTGAGGAAGTAGGTAACAACCAATCATGACTGAAACCCAGAAAACGGCTCTTATTCTGAATTTCAGCAAAACCTCTTGTCGGACGAGAGTTCTTCACGATAAAGTCAAAGTTACGATAAAGTCAAAACTGCTAATGTATGAATGTGCTTTTTTTTTTTTGTCCGATTTATTTTACCCCAAATTCTTGTCTAACCACAGGTCTACCATCGCTAATCTTTAAGAATGAGACAGGATGATATAAAAAAATATATATATTTTTTTTAAGTATTTTTGTACTGAGCAGCCCTTTCGAGTTCCGTTTGGTGTTGTATGGTTCTCATTGGTTGAGAAATGAATATTTGTTTTTGTTTGTGCGTTGCGATCGCATATCAGACGAGAAGATGATGAACATCAGCTTGAGCCTGCGGCAAGTGGCGACGTCCCGGGGTCAGCGGCAGGAGTGGTGGATCGTCAACCAGACGGAACGCGGACCCATCCAGAAAAATCAGAACCACGACGCGCGCCTGGAGCTTTACGTCTTCAGCGACCAAGTCAGCCCGCCCAGCCTCGGCTTCCTGGCCGGTTACGGGTACGAACGCTCACACGTGTTTTTTAGCTACCAAACACCAACATGGGATTTTCTTGTTTTAGACATTTTTATCTCTACATTTAGCGAGTTTTTTTTTATTATTATTTATCTCTGAAATGCAAAATAAATGTTTTTTTTTTTGTTTTTAATTCAAGTTTTTGGGGGGATATTCAAGATTTAAAAAAAAAAAAAAAAAAACATGTTTGGAATACAAATAATTGCAATGAAAATAAAATTAGACATTTTTTAGATAATCTATAAACAAATCCAAAAATTTGGGGGTCGGGGTGAAAAACAAATTGGAGGTCATGGAAAGACAAAAAATAGTTTTAGATCAATTTTAAGTACAAATTTAGATGGAAAAATAATTATTTTAATTTGTGTTTCAGATGAAAATATTAGTTTTTCTGTTTTGGATAAAAATGACAATCTAAATCAAATCAATGAAATCTTAAATAAAAAAAAAAAGTAATACAGTGGAACCTCGACTTAAGAATATCCCTGTTTACAAACAAATTTAAAAAAAAATCCTGAAAATTATTTTTATATTTTCGAAATTTGAAAGAAATTCAACCATAACATTTTTTATGATTTTTATTTATTTATATATATATATATATTTTGAGGGAATGAGCAAATATCAGTCAACAACAAATCTTTTTTTCTTCTTCTTCTTTTTTTTGGGTGGTGGGCCTGGTAGAGCACAAAAAAACTTGCCAAATGTACAGACTAAACAATAGCAAATTGGAATAACAAATTTGTTTTTTTTTTCTTCTCAAACTGTTAAGAAAATCAAATAAGACATCCCAACACATTTTGTTATATTGGTTAGTAATGGGTAAACATTTGAAATTGGTCCATTTTTTTCCTAGTATTTTGGATGATTTTGTGTGTTTCAGATTTATTTATTTATTTATTACAAAATATCCAAATCTAATAATTTTCGTCTTAAAATTAATTTTTTTTTACAAAATATCCAAATCTAATAATTTTCGTCTTAAAATTATTAGATTTGGATCTTTTGTAAAAAAAATAATCTGAAACACACAAAATCATCCAAAATACTAGGAAAAAAATGGACCAATTTCAAATGTTTACCCATTACTAACCAAATAATCAAATAACAATTTTCATTGCTTTTCCAATAATTTAATAACATTTGCAGAGTAAACAACCGAAACTAATATTTATTTCTGACCATCGTTTTTCCTTCTCATTAAAAAAAAAAAAAAATCTAAACTCTTGTTTTTGGGATGATTTTTGTGTGTGTTTCAGATACAAACATTTTCAAAATATTCAAAAAAAAAATTGATAAACCAACAACAAAAACAAATTTGATTACTTTTGGAATAAAAATGCCAAATGTGGAGACTCAACATTTTTTTTTTTTTTACATTTCCTGATAATATGAAGCGAATGAACAAATCGTGATTATCGTGCGCAATCTATTCTGTCGCCAGCTGAACTCGCCATTGTGTTGACGCTGTGGTCTGATGTGCGCGTGCGTGTGTGTCAGGATCATGGGCCTGTACGCGTCGGTGGTGCTGGTGATCGGCAAGTTTGTGCGCGAGTTCTTCAGCGGCATCTCGCACACCATCATGTTCGAGGAGCTGCCCAAGGTGGACCGCATCCTCAAGCTGTGCACCGACATCTTCCTGGTGCGCGAGACGGGCGAGCTGGACCTGGAGGAGGACATGTACGCCAAGCTCATCTTCCTCTACCGCTCGCCCGAGACCATGATCAAGTGGACGCGCGAGAAGACGCAGTGATGGCGCCGAGCCGAGCCGGGCCGGGCTTTTTTCTCGTCGACGGCCTTTTCCGGACTTTTCGAGCACAAATTTTGCTGGTGCTGATGTCGGCGGACAAAACGACGACTTTCTGTGACCTTGTAAAAAAAAAATAATAAATCCCGCCCCCCGAAAGACTTTTTTTCTAAAATGCTCACGCGAGGACCTCGGAAAAGGGCTTCCCACAACAAATGAGCACAATTCTTCTTCTCTGACTGGAATTCTTGGAACAGGGGAGTGTGCAATAGTTTTTAATGACTGATGTGGACGGCTGCAACACATGAACACGCGACAAACATGTTTTCTTATTTGGGAGAACCACTTTTAATGTCTTTGATTTGATTTGAAGTCTTAACACTCACACACACACATCTTTCTCAGGATGCGCTCTTCTCACACGTATTCGGTCTGTGTGATTACATGAAGGATCCAAAGTTACATTTTAAAAATCGATTTTAAAAAAAAATTGCCGAGAAACAACTTAAAAATGCCCCCAAAAATTGTTTCACAGGACATTTTTGAAAAACAGGCGATATTTTGAGAAAAACGAGAGAAAAACTCTGAACAACCAAAATCTGGGTGAGTTTTTAGAATCATTTCTTATTTCTCAAATAAAAACACAAAAAAATCAACAAAGACGAAGAGTCCAGTTGCCTGATTCAATCTTTATATATTTTATCCATTAATAATGTTACAGTCGGTTAAAAATGACAATAGGCAATTATGCTATTATATCGCAGTATATAAAAGTGCCTTTTTTGTTGTTGTTGTTTTGTTTGAGATAAGATTTTTTTTTAAACTCATTTGCTCCCCAAAACGTATAAAAACGTTCTATTTTAAATATTGCCCTGGTCCCAAAAACGTATATTTACATGTTTTTTTTTATGCTCGAGCATACAGAAAGAAGGCTTCGATGCAGCCTCTGACATGAGGAGGTAGTAGTTATTACAAAAAAACGGCCAGCAGAGTATAAGAGATCAACCAGGGTCACGTTGGGGAAAAAAAGCTATTTTCCCCACTGTTTCGAACAGATTTGTGAATAATGATGAAAATTAGCTATATTCTAATGCTAATTGCTGCAAAATGGAAAGAGACAGAAATATACTTCTTTTCCTGATGAAAGAAGCGACTGATCTTTCTTTTGGTACGTTCCATGTTTTTATAGCAATAGAACACAATATTCTGTTGGCCTTGCGAAATCTGTCAAAATCCAGTAAAACAGCCAGGAGCGAAGGGGATTACTTCAGTGAAAATGGCTGGGAGTGAATGAGTTAATTACAAAATTCAAAGACAAAAAAGTGGAACCAATATTAATCAATTCTTGTTTTTTCAGTCATTTATCTCCCATTTTTAACTTTTTATTTTAAGTGAAGAAGTTTGGGAGGAAAAAAGGCTAATCAAAAAATGTTGAAACACAAAAATTGGGAAATTATTTGGATTTTTAAAAAATTTAACAACTTGATTTTTTTAAATTAAAAAATATATTTTTAAATAAATCTCTGAAACACAAAACATTTTTTTTTTGTAAATTTTGAGGTTTTTTTTTCAAGGCAAACAGTTGAAAGTTTTGGATTAAGATTTAAACTAATCTTTTTATTAATCTATGAAACACAACAAACTTTTTTTTTTGTTTCTCTGCAAATTTTGTGATAATTTTATTTGAGAGAAGCAACAAAAAAATACTTTCTGGTGTGTTTTGGGATGAAACAAAAATCCTGTTATTAGAATTTTTTTCCTTTTTGTGCCTTTAAAAAAGGAAATACAGCAGTAAAAAAAAATTATAAAAATGTGTCTTTTGGATAAAAATAAAATGTGGACGAATAACATTTTAATTTAGGAGAGCCACTTCTCGTTGTTCATTCCGTTAGCCTTGTAGCATAATTGCATGAGTGATTTTCAACATACTGTTTCCAATAAAACAAAATACCAACATGCTCTCTTAAAAATATTTGTATTTCTCTTGTTTTCAGAAAACATTTGACTATGACGTAGGCAACTGCGCTAGTAGGCTAACGATATGCCTCATTTGTTTTGTTTGTTTTCTACTTAACACACACATCTCTCTCAGGAAGCGCTCTTCACACACGTTTTCATTGTATGTGTTACGTGTTGGCTCTGACAAGGACTATTTCAACACACGGCATGACACGTATGTAACGTTTACTGCACAAGGGACGGTGAGTCTACCTGCCGGTGGGCTGGCAAAAGGGAGAAAAAAAAAACATTAAATTGCCAATCGATCATCTTGCCGTTTCCGAATCATGCTGAGAAGAGTGCGAAGTTTCCTGCCGGTGACATTTTTCAAAGAAATAAAAAGCAAAGAAAAACTATGCATTAGTAGGACATTGTAGCATGAGAGAAGCACTTCATTATTGTTCATTTCATTGCAAATACAAAAGAGGTGAAATGTGAACGTGTATGATAATAAAGGCTGTGATGGAAGTGACCAATAAAACCAAAATGGTGCCTCGTTCCACGTGTTTGCACCGTCACACAATCTGATGGATTCCCAATTAGCATGTCCTGGATGAAGCCAGAGGGCAACCATCTTGCGTTGCCACTGTCACTAAAAATACGATTATCGTTGTGTTACGCTACGATCCCTGTGTGGAGTCATGAGAGCCTCTCAAAGAATGAACTCCACTTTGCATCAACCATTTTTACTTGATGGGCTTTGCTTTTAATTCTTTGTTGATGGTTCTAAGTCACAACATAAACAAATTAATCCTTTAGTAGCACTCTGAGATACATTACAATACATTGTAAGAGTAAAATTATAATCACATTCTTACCGATTATATGTCCATGTAGCGCTTGCTTCTCCCAATTTTGTTGCTACAACTGTACGCCACACGTAAGAAACAGTAAATAAAATAAAAAGTTCATGTATCCACTACTCAAGTTATGCAAGTGGCAATGTAAGATGGCCGCCGGTAACTTCACTTCTCCTACGGCGAGTCAGCAGTGTTTTGTGCTGCATTCAAGGAGGGTGGGAAATCGGAAGTTTCCGACATCCGACCAAGAAAAGTTGTTGTTTTTTCTTCACACACACACACACACACACACACACACACACACACACACACACACACACGGTCTCCCGGGTGGGGAAGCGAACCCACGCCACCCGCACGAAAAGTAAGTGACGGTACCACTTCACCACCCAGAGGCCCGGATCGTGAAAAATGCACGCCCCTTTAAAATGAGAGGTCCGAGTTGCTGTAAACTCGGGGATATAAAAAAGGACACCGACTTCACTGACTGGGTGACGTCACTTGACAATAGCTGACATCATTCCCCCCCATATACACACGCATGGAGACACAAACCGTAATGTAATTGCGTCGCTACCTTGGAAAAAAGAGTATTTATCTAAATATGTACCACAAGTCCTTTGCTTTTTTAAAAGGTCGTAAAATTCATGAAAGAAAGTTTTATATTTTCCTAAAAGTTATTTTAGGAGGATAAAGTTGTCAAATCTAGAGGAATAAAACTGTTTTACCTACGACAAGAACATTTTAGAGAGAATAGTACATTCCTTACACAATTAATAACAGTCAAATTTCACTGTACTCTTAATATTCCGTCATACTACAATGCATACATAAGTCATAATTTTGAGAGAAAAAAATGATAGTTTTACAAGAATAAAGTTATAAATCTTAATAAAAAGCATATGGATACAATTACAAAAGACAGTCGAAAAAGGCCACAGATTGGATTGTTTATTGTCGTATTTGTACGGCATATATACATGAGACACAATATTTGCTTTTTCAGGAATGTACACATTGACAAGAGCACAAAATAAATAAAATAAAAAAATCATAAACCATCCCTCTATTATTTCTTTTAAAAACAGAAAACTGACTCAGCATTTTGAGGTAAAATGCTTGAAGATAGCCAACACGCACGCACACACCGCTGGAGGTCGACAAAGAGGAAAGAAATGTCTACAAGATGAACTTTGAACTTTTTGTATTCATTTTGCGTTGGGTCATGCTTTTGGGCCATTATTGGAATTCCCAATCAATTCAAGAGCTATATTGCATACACGCATTTAACATTTTAATTTTTCTCAAGACGCACAAAAAAATGCACACATGCACGTGACAATGAGCAGAAATGACACAACTTCCATACTTGCAATTTAAATTAAAATTCAACTGCAACACCTGCCCAAGTCTTATTTGCAATATCTAATTTTAAATATCTATTTTCTTCACAAGATGGGCCCGTCACGACCGTCACAGCAGAGAGTTGGTGAAGGTTTTAGATGGAAGGAACCGGAGAGCAGGAAGGAGGACGAAGGCTAACAAAGCCCCCCCTCGTACTCATCTTCGTCGGCGGCGGTGTCGCCGCCGGCGCCCCCTGCTGGAGCGGCGGCCGCCTTCTTCTTCTTGCCTCCGCCGCCCGGCACCCGCAGCGAGATGGCCAGCTTGGCGTACTGCGCGGCAAAAGAACGACAACAGCAATTACACGTCTGCCGTCTAAAAGATGGCTTCAATTAGGCATATTTGATCTTCTAAATAAATGACTTCAACTTTTTTTTTTAAAGAGTAAAAAAAAAAAAAATCTGATTAGAATGGTACTTTTTTTTTTGTCATACATTGAAAAAAGTCAACCCATTATTTTTATTCTGTTATAAGCAGTACAAAGAATGGATGGATGGAAAATAAATTCTTTCAATATTTCAAATATAAATTTTAAGTTACCCCTCATTTTGTGCCGCTCAAATATAAAACAAATTTCTAAAATCTTCTTTAAAAAACTAAAACACTCCTAAAAAGCTTTTGTTTTTTACACTAATATGCTAAAAAAAATGACCCCCTATTTTTTGCTATACAAATATTGCCTTGGAAAAAAAAGAAAGAACGCTACTTATCTAAAAAAAAGAAAGCCATTTAGTTTTTACATAGTGCTAAAAAATAAAATAAATTTTGTTTTAAAAACACACCTTATTTTATTTGTAATATTTATTTATATTTAAAAAATACATATAATTTTTTTTGGTCCCCCCTTTTTTTTTAAATTTACTTCTAACTTTTTTTTTGTTTACAAAAACAAAATTAATTTTTGTTCTATTGCATAAAAATATGAAATTATACATATATATAAAAAAGAAAACTATTTGAAGAAATTAGTTAATGCACACAGAAAACAAACAATAACTTTATACGGACATTAGAGATGGACCGATATGCTTTTTTTCAGGGCCGATACCGATTATCGGTAACTATAATGCCAACTCCCAAATAGCCACAAATTCGCGGGCTAACTGTTAGCTCACGGGCTAACTGTTCACCCACACGCTAACCCCGGGATAACTCCCAAACAGGGGCTACAAAAAAGCTATTAGGTTAGCCCGCGAGCTAACCGTTAGCTCATGGGCTAACCTAATACCCGTCAATTCGATAATAGCCGCTAATTCGCAAGCTAACGGTTAGCTCGCAGGCTAACCATTCACCCGCACGCTAACTCCCAAATATCTGCTAATTCGCAAGCTAAATGTTAGCTCATGGGCTAACTGTTCACCCACACACGTTAACCCTGGGATAACACCCAAATAGCTGCTAAATCCGCGAGCTGGCTAATAGCCACTAATTGTTGCTTATTGGCTGTACAGCACTGCACAAGCAACCAATCAGATGGTGCTGTGGGCGGGCCAATGCTGCAGGGAGTCAACAGCCGCTGTCTCAGAGCAAACTGAGGAGAAAAGCGCCCATCGGAGCAAAAATAACATTTTTTAATATATCGGCCATCAAAACAAAAACAAAAAAAAAGTCAATATTCATAAAATGCTGAATATTGGTGCCGATTACCTGCTGGGCCGCTCACAGCAATCATATTGCAAATCATCTTTTCCCCATTGAATTGAATGGAAATTGCGTTATTTCGCCACCAGAGGGCAGTATAAGACCTGCATTCATATACACACAGAAAACGCTGACAACCGCTCAGTAAGATGCAGTGGCAACATTAGCCACTTTTTGCAAAGGACTTTTTTGTTTTGTTATTTTGTCTGTCCGCATGTATTGCAGCACTGTTTGAGTTCAAATATTATTATAATATTAACATGGACGCTATTTGTTAGCCTGTCTATGGCGTTTTGCATTGTGAGTTAGCATTAAGCTAGTAGACTAAAGTTATGTGGTTGTTTCATGGAATGATCTTGTTTTTTTTTGTTTCTTTTGACAGTAAACGTGAAGTGGGAGTGGCAATAAAGAGCTTGTGCGCATAGCTCAAAATGTTTCCACTACCACTGCCTTTTATTGAATTACATTTGCATACAAATGATTTTTAAAAATGGCCATTTGAAGCGGAGACGCGTCTGCGAATGTACTTGAAACGATGCCACACTACACAATATTGCGGCGTATGACGAAGGTACTCACATCGTTGTCCATGTATTTGAGCAGAGGGGAGTTGCACACGCGGTACGCTTGATCCTCGTCCTGCTCGTCGTAGCCCTGCAGCAGCGTCTCCATGGCGACGCAGTCCTCGCTGCCGCTGTAACCTGGCAGGCTGCACAACCGCCCCAAAAAAATGCATGACTTTCAAAGGGACATATTAGGAAAATCGACTTTTTAACTGCTTGTATATAAATTGTTGCGGCGCCAGAGTGCAACAAGGTAAGCAGAGCTGCAGAGTTGATAAATGTGCGCATTGGCCATCAAAAACGAGTGAATTCAACTACAGAGTTGATGTTAAATATAACGTATTCTTTATTTTGTGTTATTGTGATGTAAGAATGTGAGAGAGCTTTTGTTAAGACACTTGGAACATTTTATCAACTATTCAAAAATGAACGCTTCCCACCTGTAACTCTCCCTGACACACTTGTCAGCCGCCACGTAGTCGCCTCGGTGAAGGTGGATCAGCACTTGGGCCGTCGTTTTCTGAACAGAAACAACGTTCATTCAGAGCTGTTTATATTATAGCAAATTATTCTAACCATTGATTGCTTGTGTTGGTACGATAGTTTACCTTGTCACAATGGAGGGGAGACAAAATACAAACGAATGAGATGCTTGCAAATGCTATAAAAAAATTTCATCACATTTTCTATTGTAAAAAAATAAATAAAAAATAGAAATGTTTTAAAAATTAAATGTATGCTGTGTCAATGTCGTATTTATATATATATATTTATATTAATCACAAAAAAATATCGCATTAATCATGAATTAACGCAGATTAATCGCACTATTAATTTTGATCATATATTATTATTTTTTATTTATCAAAAAAAATTCCCGCCAAATTTGAAGAGCACGGTTATGTGTTAATTTTTTTTACATTTTAAGTTATGAGGACGTCTTCAACATTTATTGATCCGCTGCACACGCTCATCCTCCTCTTTTTCTAATCAGTTAATTACTTGCATATTTTAAAATGGAAAAAAAAAATCACCCCGATATTTTGACATGAACAAATATTCTAAATGTGATATGCAAACATTGGTTAAATGCTTTACTTTAATGCATGTAATTATGTTTATTGCTCAAACACAACCTGTGCTACCTTAAACGTAGCCATCCACTGTCACGCTTAAGGATAATCTATGGTCAAAATTAATAGTGTGATTAATCTGCGTTAATTCATGATTAATGCGATAATTTTTTATGATTAATCAATTAACGAGCATATATATATATATATATATATATATACACACACACACATACATACCAAAAGTTTTTTAAATGTGTGAGAAGGCATATATTTTTAAATAACGAAAATGTATTGAATAAAAATGAATACATTTAAAGATTTTTTTTTTACCAAAGATTATTTGCATGATTTTTTTTCTTTAAATTGAGATGTCTTAAAACAGATGTGGTGCCACTTTTTCCATTTTGAAAAAATGAAAAGATTTTTTTTTAACTTAAAAAAAATAATTACAACTATATATGTATGACTAAAAATTATTTGCATGAGATGACTTAAATAAATAAAAATATTTAAAAAATAATGCAATTAAAAAAATATGAGCACATATTTAATATTTATATTTTTAAAATTCTAAATGCAATGCATGAGACATTAATCAATGAATTAAAGATATTGTCAAAATTGTTTTGACATGTTAACATTTGTCACTTGTATGAGAGTTACAAATGTGACTGAGAACATTTTCTGTCAACGTTATAAGAATTTTATGACAGCTCCACCAGAGATTATTCCAAAAGTGAGAACGGCTTAACTTGTACCAAAAAATTCATACTGACCAACTGTTTTTGCCTTGACAGAAGTCTGCCCTCCAAAAACATGACTTTTATTTTATTTAATTTTATGTTGAAAGAAGCTGACCTTGAAGCACATTGGAAAGTTTTCAATCTCCTTGTACATGTTCTTCTCCTTCTGCAGCGCCACGGCAGCTTCGTCCAACCTTTGTGCACACGCGTACGTAAACGTTCAACACTTCCATTACCAACGAAGAAGAAACACACGAATGTGGCACCCTTTTACCTTTTTAACCGCACCAGCAGCCTGGAAGCTTTGCCCAGCAACTCCACAGCCTGACGCAGACGGTCCTCGTTCTAAATACAAATGAATTCATCAGCAATTCAAACTCATCATAACCAGATGAGAATACAATCGCTTCTTATGGATACCTCAAAAACACCAGCGGCCTTCTGATACAAGTCCACTGCTTTCTCCAGGTTGAGCGGCTCGATCAGCCTGCGCAAATTAAAAGATGCGCTCGGTATATCACTCTGGATAAAAAGCCTCCTCACAGGACACTTCATTAGGTACACCTGCACACGATAATTACGTGGCATGTGAAAAAGTGATTTAACTCATGAGAGTCCTCATCAAGTGTGAAATTACACAACCAGAACTATTCTTCGAAATGTGTCTGCTGAGTGAGTCCTTCTGTAGTGCCACTAATTTACATAATCCCGCCCCCATAGTGTGTCAGCCCATGACTCAGCAGCTCATCCGTCGTTTCCGACTCAGAGCCAGATCATATCATCTTGTTCACTTGGGGCCACAATCACCACATTCTACTGTAGTATTTGTGACTTTGAGTGTGTGTGGCTTTCAGAGGCGGGGCCTGGTCTGGTGAGTGACATGGGTGTCAGCGGGAAAAAAAGAGTGCAGAGATGGCTGGCTGTTAACGGGCTAACCTGTAAGCCAGTCTGCGTGGTTAGTCCCCCTAAAATTTGAGACATTTTCTATCAATCACGCATGTGTGACCAGGCATTTTTCTGATTTTTTTTTTTTTTGAACTGTCACTATTGATTATTTTTTTGTTGCTGGCAAATTTCTACTCCACACTTCAGCCCATTTATCAGAAATACAGTGAAAATGAATGGAAATATGAATATTTCGCATGTCGGTTTACAGTGTGCATCCCTAAATTTCCTTCTTGCACCCCCTAAAATGTCAGTTTAGGAGCCACTGTGCTACTATATTAAAAAAAAAAAAGGTTTGTCTAGAGCCGTGGTTAAAAGGTGACTTAAAATGTTGCAAATAAAGTTTTATTATGGCAGCAGCAAAGACTCTAGATCCAGATCCAGGCAGATCCATATTTGGTGCCAAGTCAAGTTTTTTGTTTTTTGCACTTTTCATACTGACTTCCCAGCACGATCCAGCGCCATGGCAGCGGTGTCAGGCGTCCCGTTCTCCATGTACATCATGCACGCCTTCTCGATGTACTGGATGGCCTCGGGCATCTTCTTCTGCTCTTTCATCATCATGCCCGCTTGTTCGATAGCCCTGAGGAATGCAGACATGCATAAACGTTTGAAAAGAAAAACAAAAAACTAGCACATCGCATGTGTGCTAAAAGGATAAGAAGACACTCACTTGGCAGCGTGGAAAAGCCTGCGGGGGGGGGGGGTTAAGTTAAGGAAAGAAAGTAAACACAAGTGGGAATGTCAGGTTATCGACTCAAATGACTTAAGGATACGTTTTGTTCTCCGTGTGATACTCGGCCTCCTTCAGGTAAGCATCCTTGGCTTGCTCGTACTGCTTGGCGTTCTTGAAGCACACGGCTGAAAAAAAATTGGAGCATTTTCCCTCATTTGCAATCAACATCAACAGATTGTCAGGTGTCTCTGAAAGTTTTTTTTTTTGAACTGCTAATCCTGTAGTGTGGGGTGTTAAGAGGTATTTTTCCTCATCAATCTCATTGGAAAAGAAACAGGGTTGCTCAGATAAAAATATGCACTGCGAAAAATATTTTGCCCCCTGCTAGCGCTATTTTGCCGTGAACGGCTCTAATTGGTCAGTCGGCAGACTGAGTCATGCACTGGCCATGGTTCCTGCGTCACTTCACCCCCTTTGTGTCTTTTCACTACATTTTCGTTTCGTTTTGCCCCCGAAATAGGCTGCAGTCGTACAAAGCGGGTTTGGGGATTAAGGAACCATTTTAACCATTATTCCACGAGCTAGTACACATTCGCTGCCGCACAAATTGTACTTGTAGTTCTAGCGCGATTCACGGCAAAATAGGGTTAAGTGTCGAGTTACAAGTCACGGCAAAATATCGTTTTTCATTTTTGTTTTTTTCCCCTTAATCATTACCTGCTTTAGCGTATTCTGAGGCAGCGCTGTCAAAATCCGGCTTCCACTTTGTCAGGCTTGTCTTCAAGCTGCAACAAATCATGCAATTCATAAACAATCGATGACACGCATTCATTCATCTGTCAGTCTGTCGCATGAAATCACAACAGTGGCCCTTTAGCCGCCACTAGCTAGCACCAAACGTAATTTTTAGACGCAATGTAGCGACTCGCGCTTACCATTTCTCGGCTTTGGCTATGTGTTCGTGGGCTTCGTTTATTTTCTGGGCAGCCATGCTGTTGTTTAACGTCTATGCGAAGGTGGTTCGGTGATGGTTCGAGTTGCCTTGGACGGTCTGTCGTCGATGTTTGGATTAGCTGGGGCCACACTGGTGTGACGTCACTCAATTGCGCAGACTACGGGAAACGCCGAGTGAGAAAAAAGGCGACTACGCGCTGTCTAGCAAAATTACTATCAATAACTATTTAGTCGACGATTACATAGATTATGAAATTAATAATAATTGACAGCTGTAGCAATGAAAATATATTACAATTTATTATTTCAATTATTGCGTCAGAATAAATTAACCCACATTAATTGAAAAAATGTGGCAAATCACACTGGTAGAAGTAGGCTACAGATACTGTTGTGTAAAACAACAACAACAATAACAGAACACTGTTCCCAGACCCAAGAACTGGCTCACCTATTTCCGATGTACTTTATTACAAAAATAAAATGTTCGTTTAGTGTCAAGTGTGTACAATACTTGAACTGATAACTTGTCACAATCAGATTAAAAAACAAACAAACATTTATTTATTTTAATTGTATTTATTTATTTATTTATTTATTTCAGATTACTCGGGGAATTTTTGAATGCCAAAGCTGGTATTTTTTCCACGGGTACAAGACAATGCATTGGCTGCAAATCTTAAACATTTCTCTTATTGTAATCGGTTCATGTTCTGCGGTTGAACTCTCCAACTGTTACATTAAAAAAATAAAGCATGTTATAATCCGCGTCGGTTGAAAAAAAAAAAACAAATGTCAGGAGTAAGAAAAATTAATACTCAAGTAAAAAGTAAAGATTGTTCGTACTTTGTTCACATGGTTTCCTCGAAATTCTTTGAAAATACATTTATAAAATTATTTAATTATTAATTTTGTACATTTCCGACGGAACCGGAAGCAGTTTGGAAGACTGAATGACGTCACCGCCCTTCGGCGTCTAATGGCTGGACAACAACAATCCTCAACGCGAAGCAAAGTTGCCCAAACTTCCCAGGGGACTAAAAAAAGTTTCCACTAATAAAAAGTTTAAAAGTTGTGTTCTTTCAACTTTTAATCACAAATGTGGAACCGCTGATGGATCCGCGATATGACAACCGGCGGAAGGCCGGCGGCGTCAGCGGCGGGAGCTTCTCGAACTCGTCGCCCGCTTTAGGGGCTCAGTCTCGGCGCAGGAAGATGCCGCCCAGGCCCGCCGACTTTAAGCTTCAAATCATCATTATCGGCTCCCGCGGCGTGGGTAAAACCAGCCTGATGGAGCGATACACCGACGACACCTTTTCCGAGGCCTGCAAGTCCACCGTAGGTGAGGGGCGAGAAAAAAAAAGTCACCTTCTTTGGGTGACTTTTCGAATCACAATACAGTAGTCGGGCTCCGTCTATTAACCGGAATTGGACTATGACAAGGGCCCCGTCTATTACAAGTAGTGAGGATCTCTCCCAAAAAGTTAGTCGTCGTCTATTTTCTGGAGGTGGGTGTTGTTAGCGGGGTTGTTGTAGAAATATAATATAAATACAAATGTAATCTGATTAGCCGGCGCTAACTAACAATAGCTAAACCGTTTTTGAATATCAATGTGGTTGTTGTATTGTGCGTTGTAGTATGTCCTACTCCCTCATGTGACTTGCTGCATGTTTAGTCATAATTTAATAGTGACAGAAGGAAAATGGATTAATGTGGCCAGCACTAGACGTCCTGAAATTGGATCTGCATAAAATAAAATATAATTATTGCATATGGTGAGTGACTGAACATGAGTGTAAAATAAAATGATTCCACACCTTCAATGTCATTTTGAATGTTCTGATGTAGATGTTGACGGTTAGATTTTCAGTTCCTGGTTTGTTGTTTTGAGCAAAACAACTCAGCAATCAGTCATCAGTGTCCAATCCCAAAATAGTCACCCGTATGCAGACAGCCGCCATCATAACAGAGCTCCATTTTATGCCCTGACATTCTGTTCCACTCACCAAGCACCTTTACAATTGATAAGAATTTTTATAACAGGCCTTGATTTATGAGTTTATTTTGTTCTGTGACCATGTTGGCAACTCAAAACTCCTCAAATCAGCTTTCCCCAATTAAATGATTGGACTTTCAATTAATCCTTTCCAGCTGTTGTGCTCCTTCTGTTGTGTGCGCTTTGGACACCAGTGGGTAATCAGACACAAAAAAAAAAAAGAATCACACCTAAGCGACTAAGTAAGCTACAGTAATAATAATAGCCATTTTTGGAGAAAAAAATAATTATATATATATATATATATATATAGTTATTGGTCGATATGTAGTTGCACTGTTTGTGTTTGATTAAATGCCCAATAAAAGCTGTTCGTGAGCCCACCTACAGCATTTTGCATTGTATGTTAGCATCAAGCTAGCTGACGTTCAAAGTTATGTGGTTGTTTAATGCACATGTAATTTTTTTGGTGTTTTATGCAGGGGACAGCCAATTAATTGGCCGGACGATTTAATTGGCTGATATTAAAGCTTTTAACTATGATTTATTTTATTTTTTTACACACTTTACAACATAAGACAAAGATCAAGATAAGACCAAATACCCACACCCTTGGAAAAAAAATGTAATTCATATCTTTATTGTTAGGGGACAGAAAAAAATATTTTATTCACTTTGTCTTTTTTTAAATTTTTTATTAATGAGCAGATTAATTGGTTATCGGAATTTTATTTTGCCATATATCAAAATTGGTCTCCGAAAATCCATATTGGCCGGGCCCTAGTTTGATGTCTAGTTTGCCAGTGAACTTCAACCGGGCGTGGCGCTAAACAGCTTGAAGCCTCTTTTTTCAATGAAAGCATCGTAGTGGAGTTCATTGCAACCATACAACACTCATAGCTAAATAGTTTGCTCACAAGTTGCATGAAAAAACTGCCAATTGTACGTCAAGCTAGCACTGTAAATGCTGTTTTCCTTCTACTTAGGAGTTGATTTCAAAATCAAGACGGTGGAGCTGAGGGAGAAGAAGATCCGGCTGCAGATCTGGTGAGCGCACATTTTCCGTCTTGTGCATGTTTCGTCTGTGTGTCACATGCTCCAACACATCACGCTCACACCACACACGCCACTGCTTAATACTATTATATTGTATTCTGGCGGCATGGGGTGCAACAGGATATGTCTCGGTGTGTCACATGTCAACATTTTCTTTTGCTTGATAGTCATGAAACGTGCCTATTAAATCACAAGGATCGTATTCTACAGTAGTGTTGCCCTAAGAAAGTGTGCTTAGCTTAATGCTAACAAACAATGCAAAACACTAGGGGTGTGCCAAAAAATCGATTCTCATAAGAAACGCGATTTTCATTTAGTACGATTCCGAATCGATTTTAAATCTCCCAAAATCGACTTTATTTAAATTATTTTATACTGTCTTGCCTTTATTTGGAGTGCTGTCCATGTTTTACCCAATTTGGCCACTTGAGGGCAGTTTGGTTCCACGCGGTCTAATAAACTGTTAAGTTGTAGCCACATTAGAGAGTAGAAGGAAAAAGTCACGAACAAGTTATTCCAATAAAAGTTGTTTTTTTGCAGTGTGGAGCTGTTTTTTATGTGATAAAAGTGCCGCCAGTAGCGCGCTAATTAGCATTAGCGAGTCAGACTTGAGTAGATCATTACAATTCCTTGCACATCTATTGATTGAAGCAAAAATCATTGTCAATCAAATCATTTTGAATAAAAAAATCGTTCTTAATCGAAAATCGATTCAGAATCAAATCGCAGACCCAAAAATCGGAATTGAATCAAATCGTGAGACATTCAAAGATTCCCGCCCCTACAAAACACCATCGATAGAGAAAATGATTTGAGGTGTGAATGTTTTGAGTTATGAGCATGGTCACAGAAGAAATTCAGCTCTTAACTCAAGGCACAATTTATTTGTTGAATACTGCCCGACCACCTGCACAATCTGCAAATTGTGAGTGCGTCGATGTTGCATGTGTTGCCACCGATGCCACGCTTGTGTCATTAACACATCTTTTCCTGTCAGCTAACACCCCCCCCCCCCCACATCTGCGCCCCTCCCCTACCTTCTATGTGTGCTTTGTAATGTCGAACAGCTTCCATCACAGTCTCACCCTCACCTCCATCTTTATGTGGTGGCGATGCCGTCTAATATCTCTGCTCTCAGGGGTGCTGCAGGTACAGTAACGCTTGAAGTTCGACTCATATGATGTGTCGTTACTTGGATAAGGACATATTATGGAATAATTACTAGGGCCCGACTGATATGCATTTTTTTTAGGCCGATACCGATTTTTGGCAGAAAAAAATAAAAATACAGATTGCCGATTAATCTGCCGATTATTTAAAAAAATATATTATATATATATATTTAATGCACACTTTTCAATGGGTATCAACCATAATAATTAAAACAATAAGAAAGTGAAATAAAAATAGAATTAACTAAAATAATAGCAACTGAAAAAACGGAACAACTGACTGTTCCTGTTCACTTTGACCTCTTGGGGGCACTGTGGCGCTTCCATGGTGTACACACTTAAAGTGAGTACAGAAGAAAGTTACGATTGAATTTGAACTTGATTTTCACACATTGGGAAGAATTTGTGCCTTTACTTAGTGTTATCTTCCCTGTGGGTATGTGTTCCCACAACATTTGCGTGTGAATATTCGTTATTTGAAAGAAAAACACTCACTCAAGTCGATGCTAACTTCCTGTTAGCATTTGAATGGGATCCTCCCTTGGCTTTTAGCATTAGCGCTAGGCTAGCGATGTTTCAATAATGAAGCATGTTTTATATTGCAAATAAATATACAGTGGATGTAATTCCTAATGTCGTGTGTTTAATTTTACAGTTAACTCCAACTAGGATGTCATTAAACAGCTTAAAGGACGCTTGGGGGACAACAGAATAACTACAATAACATACGCTACACACTTGCTAGTTGCTAATGCTACGCAAGCAAAGTGCTGCATTCGCGGTACTTGCACAGCGTCGCAAACTTCGGCTTTCTTCAATAAGCCAAAATAATCAGCCATTTGGCCCAATTGGCCGATTATTTTGGCCGATATTTGAAGGCCAATAATTGGCCGATTATAATCCGTCGAGGGCTAATAATTACGTTTTAATGTAGAGTATCTGCTTCCAACAAGTGTAACATTAAACTTGACATTTTTGAAAATGTGAGTGAGTCGGTATTGGTTTGGGTATTTTGTATGAAAGCTCTCCTTCTTGAGCTCGGTGTGAAGTGTGACTCACTTTTCTTGCGAATGTGAAAAGGGACACGGCGGGCCAGGAGCGCTTCAACAGCATCACGTCGGCGTACTACCGCGGCGCCAAGGGGATCGTGCTGGTCTACGACATCACCAAGCAGGAGACCTTCGACGACCTTCCCAAGTGGATGAAGATGATTGACAAGGTGATGACACTTCAGCAGCCGCATCCAAATTATGTTGGGTTGCTTTACTCACCAGCCACTAAAGAAGAATACAATTGAAAATTCAATTGTTAAGAACGTTACTTTAAAAAAGTAATTAGTTACAGTTACACATTACTTGCTTTAAAAAGTAAGTGAATTACTTCATAATAAAGTAACTCGTTACCAGGCAAAGTAACTTTTTTCACTACTTAAAAAAAATCGTTTTATATTAAATAATTAGGATTTTTTAAAAATGTTTTTTATTATTATTATTACTATATTTTATATACAAGGAATTCAAATCATGTCTAGGCTATATAGGGTGTTTATTTATTTTTGTGAATGTTTGTCAAATCGTCAACAATTTTTTTCAAAATACTGTAATTAGAATCAAAACAATCACTGCAATACTTGAGCTCACATTAAAATATGTAAAAATGTGTAAAACAATTTTTTTTTAGGTGTATTGATTCTAAATTAAAAAAAAAACCATTGCAATTAAAATACACTTACTGTTACTGGCATACAACAAATTAATATATTTAAATATTGGAAAATAATTCCTAAAAAAATTACATTGAAAAAAAACTGTTTGAAAAAATAATAGTATAAAATTACAGTATCATCATAATCAAACAAATTAAAACTTTTTCAAATTTAAAAGTCCTAATTGCTTGCTGTTAAATTAGAAATAACATAAAATTCATTTCATTGCTGTCATAATCAAACAAGATTAAAACGTATTAAATATATATATATATTTCTAGTCTATTAAAATTGCTTATCATTTCAAGTTTATTAAAAATAAAAAATATTTAAAAATAAACTCTTTACATTAAAAGCAGTTTGAAAACAAACATGATAAATTCCCATCTAACATTTCCCAGCATTTTACAACCTTAATCAAAACAAAACTTTTCAATGAATCCCTTTCTGCGAGCGTCACACAAACATGAGCGTCATTATCTTTGTAAAGGCAGAATTTCTGTATCAGATCTCATTAGAAAGTAGTGTGTGTTCCGCCAGAACATTTTCAACAATGCATTTTCTAAACAATGTCTCTTCTTTGCCTTGTACTTCAGTATGCGTCTGAGGAGGCGGAGCTCCTCCTGGTGGGCAACAAGATGGACTGCGAGAGCGATCGTGTCATCTCAAGACAACAAGGAGAAAGGGTGAGTGCTTTGAAAGGAACTCGTGTCCCTCGTCAGTATTTGTTTGTTTGTTTGTGACGCTAATGCTATCCTGTCTGCGCGTGTCTCAGTTTTGCTCTCGGATAAGCGGCATGCGTTTCTGCGAGACGAGCGCCAAGGATAACTGTAACGTGGACGAGATCTTCCTGAAGCTGGTCGACGACGTTCTGAGCAAGGTGAGGGAAATTGTGGCGAGGTAACCAAAGGCAAGACTACTTGAGACACTCGCAACTTTTAGTGGGTGAACTCAATTTCTGCCATTTTTCACAGAAGAGTTTTAAGCTTTATGGCTGCAATAAAATTTGGGGATTTATATCTTGGTGATTTAAATACTAATGATTACTTCATCTGATTGCTTTTTTTTTTTTTTTTACAGAAATTGTGTTTTTTGTCACATTGTTTTCCAAACAGCTGTCAAATATATCAATATTTTACAAAATATTATAAAACTGTCACTCAAGCACTACTTCCAGTACTTTCTGAATATTTTGTCAGCCTTGTTTTATGGGCAAAGCCAATTGTGCTCTGATTCAAAAACACAAAACACTCTTCTCTTTTTTTTTTTTTAGTCTGTGTACGAGTTTGGCACTGGTTCTGGTATGCATTCATAAAAAATAAAAATAAAACTTAAAATTTTTTATTTATTTGTTTACAATAAATCAATCATTGAATGAAAATTTAAAAAGTAAAATACAAAACTAAATTACTACATTTTAATGAACTACTTTTGGGGTTTTTGGCTTAATCAATGTACACAATTGACTGGATTACAGAACGTACATTTTTGTATGGCGCTCATATTTTTCCCATTTTTGTCAACAGTTTGGCCCTGGCTGAGTTCAGATGCCTTTTTAGTGGTTACTACATGCTATGTCCGTTAGGGATAGACCGATAATCGGCCCGGCCGATAATCAGCACTGATTTTATGAATATTGGTATGGGCCTCTTTTTTTGTTTTGATGGCCGTTATATTAAAAACTGTTATTTTTGTTCTGACGGGCGCTTTTCTTCTCCGTCTGCTCTGAGTCAGCGGCTGTTGACTCCCTGCAGCATTGACCCGCCCACAGCACCATCTGATTGGTTGCTTGTGCATTGCTAACAGCCAATAAGCAGCAATTAGCGGCTATTGGCCTGCGAGCTAACCGTTAGCCGAGCTAACAGCTCATGAATTAGCAGCTATTTTGGAGTTAGCATGCGGGTGAATGGTTGTCCCAAATTAGCGGTCATTAGCCCGCGAGCTAACCGGCTAGCTCGCAAATTACCGGCTATTAGGTTAGCTCGCGGGCTAACCTAATAGCCGTTTTTTAGCGGCTATTTGGGAGTTATCCCTGGGTTAGCGTGTGGGTGAATGGTTAGGCCGCGAGCTAACAGTTAGCCCGCAAATTAGCGGCTATTTGGGAGTTAGTGTGTGGAAGCCACATTAGTTGGTCCAAAAGCTGATGACAAAGAAAAAACCTTTAACATGTTGCAAATCACAAAAGCTGTTTAATAAACATGTTCTTGAAGGCATTTAAGCAGTCACGTGCTGGAGTTTTCATTATTATTTTATTATTAAAAATTTTGACACCAACTTTTTTTTTTCCTGCAAATGTATATCGGCTTCAAATATCGGTTAACTGACTCCCTGACTACCGATAATTGGCATCGGCCCTGAAAAAAGCGTATCGGTCTATTTCTAATGTCCGTATAGAGTTATTGTTTGTTTTCTGTGTGCATTAACTAATTTCCTCCATTTTTGGCCTCATCTCCAGATGCCGCTTGAGGTTCCCAACAAGGAGCTCTCCGGCAGCGTGCTGTCCCTGCAGCCTGAACCCGAAGTGCCTCCGGAGTTGCCTCCACCTCGCATGCGCTGCTGCTGAGACCCCTCCCCAAACCCCCACCTTTTTATCCCCGGCAAACCTAACTCAACTCTTTACATCCTTCCGCTCACACGTGCAGTGTGCCAAACTGACCTCGAGGGGGCAGCAGCGATTTGGAAGTTGCAACTTAAAACACTTAAGCCCACCCACATCCTTCCACCTTCGCCCCACTACATGTGCACACATATACATACGTGCCTTTGAGGTAGCGAGCCCCCCAATGCCCCCCTTTCTTTTAGGGCTCCTTCTCTTCCTAATTCAGCTCACCCCATACCATTTTTTGTTGTCTCGACAAAAGCACACTTGGTTATATTTTTTTGAATGTTGTAATGATGGTAAAGTAGCAACTAGGTGGTTGTTATTACGATAGTATTACATGGACAAAATGTTCAGGAATGTGTTTGGAAATGAAGCTGACATGCAAAAAGTTGACGGTTCTAAGAGGAATCAGAGGCACATGTTTTTACAGTGAGGGAACGAGTTCATTGTTTTGTTTTTTTGCCTACTCCAGTATCAGGATGCACGTAAAAAAAAAAAAAAAGTCTATGCATATAATTTCCCCCAATGTTTAATGTTCTTTTCGCATTTGGGTCCTTTTGTCACCTTATGTTATAAAACACTATTCCCTGTGACATGGTTTCATTTAAAAATGAGTTAAGTGGGGTACATGCGTACCGAAAGGTCAAATTTCAGCATTTTCAAAGGCCTGGTCATGTCATGTTATGTGTGAAGTCACAAACTCTGATGTGTGTGGTCATCTCAAGTACACTACACGTCGTAACTACACTTGCCGATACCCCCCCGTTTGAGTTTGCTTTAAACATAGTTCCAGAAGATAGAAATCGGTACGTGTGGACCCCATTTTAGCAATCTATCGTCCATCTCACTAGAAAAAAAAATCTGTTTTCATTTCTATATCTGTTACCTTTAAGAACGCTTACAAGCTTCTTCTCTTTTTTTTTGCCACTAACCATTATACCGTTTCTTTTTGCTCTATTAAATAAGTCCAAGATCCCCGAGGGGTTCGGGCTTCTCGCTGCAATTTGGATTTGTTGCTATTTATAACTATTGTGGCATTGTTGGACTAATGAAATTAAATATGTCTATATTTATTACCAGATTCATGTGGTGGCCTGTGTATTGCTTTCTACATTTTGTGCCTTCCTTTGTGCACGTGTTTGCGCTAATCGCCTTTTTCATGCACGCTAACTTGTTTCTGCAGACAACAACAGTGCTACCCCATTTATTGCCGTTGCTCATCATCTGTTTATTAGAGCAGAAAATCAAGTTTCATGTTGATAAAGGTGCCTGCATACAACAACATAAGGTACACCTGCTGAAATAATGAGATCCAGTATCAGATATGTTGACACAATTTTCCATTTACAAAATTAAGTGTTGCTTTAATTTACTATGTTTATTACTGTGGTTGTCGTTATACTGTGATGCATCCTAATGAGTTATCTTTACTATTAAGGTTAATATCTGATTTAATCAGAACAGAAATTTGTTGATATAGCTTTTGGATTTACAGGTACATTTCAATAAATTAGAATATTGTGAAAAAGGTATTTAGTTCAATAAGTTCACGTTCAACTATATTTATATATAATTAATGTTTTTTGTATAATTTGATGATTGGAGAGCTCAAATTAAAACCCCAAATTCACCTAAAAAATCAATCAAAATGACTTCTGATATAGTTAACATAAATGTCTAATTTTTTTAACAAATTTAAAAAACAAGAAAAACAAACAAATTCAACAAAAATATTTTTTTAGCAAGGAAATTAATATTTTTTCCATTGCTATTGTGACAAAATGTTCAAAATGACTCAATTAAGTTTGGATTGTAAAAATATGTTCTGTATTATGAATTCCGCACCTTTATTAAGATGTAGAAGTACTTCCAAGTGTCCATCGATTGCTGAATGAGTCCCATGTTCCATTTATAAATAATACAGAGCTAAACATCCATAGTGGAGTGTGCATCAAGTAAAACGAATCATGCGCGTGCACGAGCGCCCTGCTTCCATCAAAACCCACGAGGTAGGAGCGCGCGTGTGTGTTGCAACCGGAGCATGCGCCGTGAAGCCAATCACGGGCGTCACACAACCGCAGCGATTGCGGATCTGACACGTCGAGTCGCAGCCCGAGAAGTAGTAGCAGAGAGGCGGAGAGGAGGGGATGGAGCTGGAGACCCGCAAACGAGAGGGAGGCCGATCGAGTCTTGCTACGCCTCCGCCGCCAGCATGTCTGCCACCTGTCCGTCTCCTCTTCCCTATAATCCGGTGTGACTGCAGTCCTCTTCCTCCGCGGGGACCACAATGACACCCTCGGCGAGTGAGTGTGTGAGCGCACACTAGTGGACGCGGTACCGTGCAGGATGCTCATCTCGAACCCGACCAGGAAGACAGTCCGCAACTGTTGTTCCCGTCCCACTGTGCAGACCGAGCGTTTCCTCCATCACCCCCCTCCTCCTGCTCCTCCTCCTCCTCCTCTTCTTCCTTCTTTTTCTTCTGCTACCGTATGATGGAGAGCTCCAATGGCTCTGCAGGCAGCGACACCAGACCCAACCAGCCGGAGAAGAAGAGACCGAACCGGGTGCCCTCCCCGGCCAGACCTTTCCTGAAGGACGTGCACGCCCGCGCCGCCAAGCCGCCGGCCATCGGACCCAAATCGCCCAATCTCGGCAAGCAGCAGGCTCCGAACCGCGGTTCCAGGCGCAACCTCACCGCGGTCAAAGACAAACCCGCCGCGGCCGCCAGAAGTAGCGCCAAGGCCGGGTTGACAAAAAAGCCCGGCAGGCTCCCTGGAGCCGAATTTAAAGCAGCCGGCAGTCCCATCCTCGCCAAGGCTAAGAAGGGGAAGCTCGTCCCGGCTTGCCAAATCGGCCATGGCTCCCCAGTCAGAGTACCGACCGGTCTGGTCGGCCAGACCGACAGCAGTTCGGACCTGTCCGACTGCCCGTCCGAGCTGGCGCCGGTGGCCAGCAGCGACGCCGAGTCCGGCACCGGCTCCAGTGATAAGGATCACCCCGGGGCAGAACGTCTGTTGCGGACAGAGCCACATGCGACGCCGGCTACTCAGGTGCTCAATCCCGCCCCCAAGGCTACCGTGTGTCCGGTCCGGTCAGGTCCTGAGAAGAAACCCAAAGGAACCGAGGAGGAGCTGCTGAGGGAAATCGAGGATTTGAAATCTGAGAACGATTATTTGAAGGTAAGGACGTGTGACAATATTATTACTAGGCTTTTATTCAATCTTTTTTTTTTTTGTGTGTCCCATTCAACACTCTCAGCAGGACACTTCATTAGGTACACCTGCATACAATGATATGAAAAAGATAAAATACTCAGAAATGTTTCATAATAAAAAAAAAATAATAAGTTGAAAAGTTCAAACATTAATTCGCCAAACACTGTTGCAGTGGTGGCGACGCTCGGTTAGCCAAGAAAACTGATGTTGATTTCGATGGTTTATTATTTTTTATATTTTTTATTCTAGTTTATTATTTTATGATGAGCAAAATTGTATGACTTGTGGACTTGACTTGACCTGCTTGATTTTGTCACAGTAACTTGGGACAAAAATCTCAGTGGCAAAATTCAGACATTCTGTATTGTACAGCAAGTGTGCAAATTTGTGTAGTGTACAATTTGGTTCTGATGAAAATGAGTGTGTGTGTGTGTGTGTGTCTTGGCCTTGGTGACAACATTGCGAGTGGTTAATCAGCTTTGCTCTCCGCACTAAAGCTGCCCCTGTCCCTGAGGACTCACGTGTCCCATGTGTGCTCGGGGGCTCAAGCGGCCTCCTGCGGGGCCGGCTGCTCCATCCCAACACACACCAGTTTTACACTCACTGGCCGCAACATTTCGCCCATTGTCATCATCTCCAGAACTGCTTCTAATATTTGGATGCCTCCCATGTGGCTAAATAAGCACAATATTAGGAACGCATTGTTAATTTACAGCTTTAACCCCTAGGCGTTATTGTGACCATTTTTTGGCTTTTTGTTGGTTCTGACCAAGCCATTTCAAAATAAAATACTGCCCACGGGTTAAAATGGGACTTTATAGGTGTTAAGTAGAAATAAGGGCAATGATTTGATGTTTCTTAATATTTATTCAGCTTTCAGTGACATTTATGGTTTGAAAATGATGCCTGTGCTGATTGTATTCAGGTAAAAAAAAAAAAAAAAAAGTGAATTTAATCCATTTTAGGATCTCAGTACTTTAACTACTTTGCACCGTAAACCCCTCACCCTTTAAAACGGTCGCCTTTGTATTTTCTGACAAAGCTCAATGAATCATTACGGTTCGTTTCTAGTAAAAGCCTCGGTCGCCAGAGGTAACTGTAAAACATAGGTGTCAAACTCCGGTCTTGGAGGGCCCTAGTCCTGCAGGTTTTGGATGTTTCCGTTCTCCAACACAGCTGATATATGATCAGCTCATCAGCAAGCTCTGCATAAGCCTGATAACGATCCTGCTGATTGTAATCAGCTTGTGTTGGAAGAGGGAAACCTCCAAAACCTGCAGGACTAAGGGCCCTCGAGGACCGGAGTTTGACACCTATGATTTAGCCGGCCATCGAATCAATAATGGGCAGCAGAAGAAGATTCAGTGGAAAAGGCAGGACACTGTTTGGACCTCACATAATTTATTAATTAGGACGTCACCCTATAGTTAGCAGAACTTGCTGCTATGGTTCCACTCCGATCCTGTAGGTGGCAGTACAAAATGGATGCCAACTTGATTAGAAGTGTAATTAAAGCGGTAAGGATATTCAAACGGGCCATTGTACTACTTTATTCATGGCAAATTATTTGAAATTATCAACCTTTGAAACCACATTAGATTGTGTGGGCAACAAAGCTTTCGCCTTTTAACAGGTAGTTGGTCCGAGACCTAGAATTCGGCCAAAACGGCTGCTTCAAACTAAAATGGTTGACTCCCTGGGCACAGGTTCTTGAGACTTTGTGTACTATTATGTTAGACATGTCCACTTTGTGTTACTCTGGGGCGCAGGTGATTGAATTTTAGCAGGTCCGATTTGGGAACCACCAACATAAATTTTCAGCATGTTGAGGTTTCTCAAAAAGGCAATTCCTTTGGCAGAATAATAATAATAAACAGCAATCCCAAGAGATAAAAAAAAAAAAGAGATGGCTTTGATCAAGTAGACAGAATTGAATATAAAACTAGAATAGAATAGCGCGTACCTTTGGGGATTACATGCTAATACATGCTTGTGATTAGAGAGGTCCAGTAGTGGCGCTGCCGATGATGTAACTAAGCGTCTTATCTCTGTGGGATGCTCCAATATTTCATGTCTCCTTTCAATGTCGAACTGTGCTTCCGTGTGCAATTTAGTATGACAGCTTGAGAATTGCTTAGTAGTTAAGAGTAGGAGGTTCATCGCAATCTTTTAAGAAGCTGCCACATGCTCACGGACAGAATGTGGAGAAAGTCAACTGATTAAAATGAATTGAAAGAATGAAGGGATTCTTTGTTAGCTGATGAGCTAATGACTATTTTAGCGAGTCGACCTGTTAAAATCAGACTTAAGGAATCATGGCGGTTCAGCGGGTGACATGGCTGTTTTTTAGTTGGACTAATATCAACTTCAGGACTGGTTAGAGCCTGAGAACCAGGTGGTACCAATCTTAGAGATATTTTACATGACAATTTTAGACATCCCAAACACAACCCCACGAAACTCACTCACAGTATCGTGCCTTGGAAAGTTGGACTGAAATTAGCTAGCCTGGTAACCTGACTCATCACTGTACTAGTCAGTGAGTCTGGAAACCATCAAGCACATTTCTGGGCAAACAGAACCAAACAAAATAGTAAAAAGAACCAACCAGCGAAGAGTGGAAGTTACATCTTCTGGGAACTTCCTACCTATTTTGACCTAGTGTAGTTGCCGTAGTTGGCGAACAAATGCAGCCTTCGATTGTGTAATCGCATTTTTACTTATGAAATTTGCATGTAGCACTTCTCCCACTCGTATTGGTGGCATTTTCGCTGTAGACACAGAAAATAACGTAAAAACGCCACGCAGAAATCAATGTATTCAAATTAGGTGGTCTTAACAAGTGGCTGCCGGTGGCTAAGCGTCATTCATATATAAGTCCGTGGTCTTGACACACTTCTTCTTTTTAAATAAATGCTAGTAGTGCTGTCGGTTGCTGTCATTTTTAATTAATGACTTTGTGTTTCTGCTCATTTAAAACCAAAGATGGCAAATCCAGGTAGAAAAGTAAAAACCCTGCCACAGTTTGGCTTTAGCCCCTCGTGCTAGCTAGCTAGCTCCCTAGCAGGTAAACAAGCACTCAGGGAGCTGGCTAGGGAGCTAGCACCTGGTGCTAAAGCCAAACTGTGGCAGGGTTTTTTACTTTCTGGACTTGGATTTGCCACCTCTGTTTAAAACTGAGTTTAATACTGAAGGAACGCCATTTTGAATGGACTTGCACCGCCGAAGAGTGACGTTGCTCACGAGGAATACGCCACAGCAAATACAAAAGTTTGATTGCACGGTTCGTTTTGAACCGACCAAACAGCAGTAAATGGCAAACTTTCCAGATCCACTTTTTGACTGTCAAGAAAGTGGGTTTGGCTTTCCAGGTTAAAAATTATCCTCTGATCAGTTTCACTGATCGACACAAAATTGGGTGAATATCTCTATGATAATACGATGGGGAAAAGAGTCTCAAATACCCATGCCTGAAATTTTACTGGAAGTCGTCCTAAATGGTGAAACTTTTTTTGGGGCAGACCGTGTTATCACCCATGACGCTAATAAGGACAAGGGGGATACAAAATGGATGGATGGATGAGTCACACTGATAAATAGTGCATACTACTCTTTAATTTACATAAATCAATAATCAATGTATGTATTAAATTTTAAATCTACATTCGGAGCCCCGTGGCTACAAACTTTTACTTGACATTTGCCATGGAGTATTGTATAATAGAAAACATATTGCGGTTGCAGGATGAGGCGGAGGAGCTGCGGGCGGAGATGGAGGAGCTGCGCGACACCTACATGGACGAGGAGGTGTACCAGCTGCAGGAGCTGCGGCGCGAGCTGGAGCGCTCCAACAAGAACTGCCGCATCCTGCAGTACCGGCTGAGGAAAGCCGAGCAGAAGGGCCTGCGCGCCGCCCAGACGGGACACGTGGACGGGGAGCTGCTGCGCGCCCTCGAGCAGGACCTCAAGGTGTCAGAGTCTGTGTGTGTGTGTGTCAATCCGTCTCAATGCATTCTGAACTTGTGCGTTCATTTAGTGGAACGATTCAATTTGGTTCAATTAGTGTGTGGTCATGTGACCTCAGGTGGCCAAAGACGTGTCGGTGCGCCTGCACAACGAGCTGGAGAGCGTGGAGGACAAGCGCAGCCGGGCCGAGGACGAGAACGAGCAGCTGCGCCAGCGGATCATCGAGGTGGAGATCTCCAAGCAGGCGCTGCACAACGAGCTGGAGCGGGCTAAAGAGGTCAGCGAAAACAAAAAACGTGGATACAGACTGCATACACCGCAGCAAAGTTGTTGTTTTTTTTAGGTCACGTCACCACTTGTTTCTAGGCATAATTCAATTATTGGTGCCCCAAAATCCCAATTAAAAATTGACAAGTAGTAGGCTAGTCACGCTCACTATGGTGTTACCTTGGCAACATGGGGACAACAGACAGTACAGGAAGTCAGACAGACATTCCCCTAGCGATCCTGCCCGCTAACAAACAAGTGCCCTACATAGATGCCCTACAATAGCAGAGAAAGAGCAGGGGCAGTGAGTATGTACAGGAAGTCAGACACGAAGAAAAAGATTGTGCCTCACCAATTCTGCCTAGCAACGAACAAGAGGCAAATGTGACGTGACCCCTGCCCTACATAGCAGAGAATCGACAACGCAAACAGACACTCCAAAATGAGACATGTTTCGGGCACAATCATGAATCTTTCCTAGTAAAATCATTTGTTCAGTAAGAAAGACAGCATTTTCTGAAAATGTCCTTAGCTCATTTGCTCCCAAAAATGTATTAATACATTCTATTTTAAATATTATCATGGTCCCAAAAACTTATTTATAATTTATTTATTTATTTTTTAATGTTTTTGTATGCGAGAGCATACAGAAGGCTTTGACGCAGCCTCTGAACTGAAGAGAACGCTTGAGCAATGGTAGTTATAAACGGCCAGCAGGTGGCAGCAGAGTATAAGAGATCAATCCGGGCTATGTTGCAAAAAGTTCTTTCCCCACTTTTTTTAACAGATTCGTGAATAATAATGAAACTTAGCTATATTCTAATGCTAATTGCTGCAAAACGGAAACAGATAGAAATATGTTTTTCTTCCCTGATGAAAGAAGAGAATCTAATCTTTCCTCTGGTATGTTTTTATAGCAATAGAAGACAATATTCTGTGAGCCGTGCAGAATCAGTCAAAATCCAGTAAAACAGCTGGGAGCAAAGGGGGTTGCTTCAGTGAAAATGTCTGGGAGTGAATGAGTTTTTAACAGTCCAGGGCCCTGGATTTCTGTCTCTCTATTGGTACTCTTGTTGCCTCTTCCAAGGAAGCAATCGTTTTGTTCAAGTTTCTTTATAGGTTAGCTTATATCTAGAAACGGTGTTGTAGTCATGTGATGCGAAGGTGCATGTGGATGCCAAGCGGGAGGAATAATCAACTGTGTCGTGCGTCTGCTGACGTTAGGATGAATAGGACCGCAGGACGACTCCAGGAAAGTGGGTAGGTTTTGGGGGTAGGTTCTCCCTTAAGGTTTGTCCCAGAAAAACAAACGCTGTCTCCAGTTCTGCTCCCCCCACCCACTAATACACCAAGGCGAATACATGCTCACGATCTAATACAATCCAATGGAAAATCTGTATCAAAATTCATCAATTCATTTTAAAAGGTTTATCCTCACTTGAGTAGCAGGTGAGCTGGTGGCAATCCCAGCTGATTTTGGACACCCTGAACGGGTCACCAGCCTGTTGACAATGCACGTGTAGACAATGATTCACAGTCACATTTACAAAGACAGACAATTCAAATACTGTACACAAAGGATACAAAGCCGAACAAAGCTGTCGTAACGATGAAGATCGGGGCCGAAGCTAGGCCGATGCAACGAAGCTCGTGATTAGCAGCTTCGTTGTACATTTAGCAATGTTTCAAACCTTTTCACGGGTGATACGTTCCCTGATCCCTGCGATAGGTGAATTACCACGGAGTAGAAGTTTACTTTTTTTTTTCTTTCTTTTTTTAATGCCTCTATTCGGGCAGTAGGCTACGAACCAACCACTACGGTTTACACCCTTCTAAATGTTTTACACATAATAAATTTAATCTTTAAAGTGTAAAATGAAGAATACAGTAATTACTAGGGATGTAACAATAACGGCAATATTGTGATACCGCGATATTAAAACTGCCACAATATATCGTTGTCATCATGTCATGATATTAAAAGCAGCACATCTGTTAAAAAAAAAGTCAGGTGCTAGCACCCTTTGGTGCAATTTAATTTTCACAAGGCATGTTTTGGCTCTTCTATTTTTAAAAAATAAATAAATATATATATAATATTTTTCATTGCTGTAATACGATACGATTCGATACGATACGGAACAATATACTTTGATTTTCCCCGTGGGGAACTTTTTCCTGGACTCCGTCCAGCTGCAGTTTACAGTAAAAAAAAAACAACAGAATAGAAAGAGATAAAATCAAAATTAAATAAGAAGTGCAGCAGTAGTTTACAGTAAGAAAAACAACAGAATAGAGAGAGATAATTAAAATAAATAATACACACACACTCCTATATATATATATTGCACCACTTAGTTAATGTAGATGTTAATGTACAAAAGCACAATATTGTGTTTTTTTTGTTTGATTGTGACCTTTTTTTGTATCGCCAACCTCCCCACAAGAGTATTATCGTATCGTAACCTTCATATTGTGATAATATCATATCGTGATGTTTGGTTATCGTTACATCCCTAGTAAATACCGTGCCGGAACTGTAAAACCTTGAGTTGTCTGTGGGAAGTAGTTTTCGGTTTCAAGGACTTCCTGCTAAAAGTTGCACTAAGCCACCAGGATTGTATCTTTGGCTACAATGCGACACAGGATTTTGATTAAAGTAAGCCATTTTAAATTAAAAAGAACAAATTTAACGTCATTAAAAAGTTAAAATAGTTACAATTTCGGAACACAGTCTATAATCTGTACCTCGTACCTCGTACCTCGTATCTTTTACTGTACCTCTTACGCACTGGTCACTCCATATTTTTGGGCTGTCTGAATAACGGCACATTTAACATTGTACTGAGTTTTGATGTTCGTATTTCCAAACGCACCCATGAATTTTCTCTTAAAATTTTTTTTTTTGACTGGTCCGACTTAGAAGGAAGAAAAATAAGGAAGGAAAACTACAAGAAAAATTAGGAAGGAAAACTACAAAATAGCGTGGTAAAACTACAATATCTGAAGGTATGGTTAAAAATGAAAACCCGCAATAACTGAACCGCGAGGTAGTGAGGGAAAACTGTAAATACAATGGCTGAATTAATGCAACAAATATGACAGATTTTTGGCAATGTCAATGATCGGTGGCTGTATGTCCCTCGGTCCCTACATCGACAACTTTACGGAAAATTCAAGTATGGATTGCTTATTGAAAACTGGTTGAGAGCTATCTCATTGACCCAGTTAGCATGTGCTGCTGAATGAGTGTGTGTGTGTGTGAGACTCCGCCGTGAGAAGACTCCCTGCCGCAGTGGCACACATACACTGCATGCATCCTCCCTTTGAACATAAATACACGACGACCATTTATAATTCAGTACAGTGCCACATCATCACATTAACTTTCTTTGAACTGGCTTCGGCTGGTTTATGTTTATGAAATTTTACCCGTGTCCTGAAGGTAGACATAAATTCATATTAACGTCTGCGAGTCGTGTTGACGCAAAGACACGCGAGACGGCATGAAACTGTCGCATTATTTTACTTGTCGGGATTTACAAGGCGGGTTGAAAGATCCTCCGGCCTGACGGTGATGAGTTATATCTCGTAAAAAAAACATGTGAATGCTGGGAGATGACATTCTGTGACTTGAAGGCTTGTTAGTACATCACAACACGTCAAAGCAAACCCCATATACAATGGAAAAATGTGTGTATGTGTTTGAACTGAAGAGCAGTTTTGGCAGCCAGGAGATTCTTGCTAAATGCTAAGTTTGCGCTAAATGATGTGCTGTCATTACTCCACAGTTTTTACTTTGCTGTGATGCTCTGTTTTCCGGTTGTCCTCAGTCTCCTTAACACTTATTCTGCCCAATGCAAAACAGGTGTGAAAATAGGAATTCACAACATTCAGAGAAAAGAAAAATAGCAGATAGAAAATGACATGGTTAATAGATCAGGAGCTTCACCCACAGTCGATCGTGGAAATTGAGTTAAATGTCCATTGCCAGTATTTAGCAATGTAGATCAAGTTAGCAATGATTGCTACAATTAGCAGGTGCTAACTGTAGCATGACCACAGAGATGTGTCTGACCTTGATGGACTAACTCAAGCCAATCCATCCATTTTCTAATGATGTCCTCATTAGGGTCATGGGTGAGCCGGAGTTGATCCCATCTGACTTCGGACAGGAGGTGGGGTACAACCACTGATCTGAATATATGACTGGATAGCCGATAGGCCAAGACTTTTGAAGCCGCGAGGCCGCCATATTGCTCCTCCCAAGAAACATTTCTCGGCATACGATCCTATACATTTACAGTATCGAAATTTAAGAACATTTGAGATAGTTCTTAGTAGAAACATCATGATTTATGATGTTTTAAATTTGTTAAACATAAACAAAAAGGACTTCAGACATTTTGCAACTTGCCTTAAATCCATGTATAAATTATATGCCTAATGACGTTTACAGGAGGAAACTTGTATATTGTTTTGATTACAGAATTATAACTAATTCAACAAGATGCCTCTGCCAAATACAATATCGGGGTTTAAGGAACTGAGCAATAAAAGAAAAAGGGGGTCTTCAAAGTAGCACATTCCATTCACTTGTTAATTTATTTATTTTTTGTTAACAAATTGTGACAAACCCCCGGCCCCTGTACTAACTGCTTACGAGCTGTATATGTCTAATCTGTACGTATACGTATAGTTTATATACAGAGGTCTGCTCGTGAGATGGGAGGACCAAGATGGCTGCCCTGTCACTTCAAGTCACGCAATGCCAACCGAACATTTTCATGAATTTATAAAACCACCGGACGCCCGAACAAGATGTAAGAAAATGGTCTGTCCTCTCAAAAGAGAACATTTTGTCACCCTACGGCAGGGGTGGCCAAGTTCGGTCCTCGAGAGCCACTATCCAGCCTGTTTTCCATGTTTCTCTCCACTAACACACCTGATTCATGATTAGGATCGTTATCAGGCTTCTGCAAAGCTTGCTGATGAGCTGATCAGGGAGACATGGAAAACAGGCTGGATAGGGGCTCTCGAGGACCGGTCTTGGCCATCCCTGCCCTAGTGTAATTGGTTGTTTGTCTACAACAGGCTTCCCCAATTCTAGTCCTCGAGGGCTGCAGTCCTGCAGGTTCTAGATGTTTCCGTACTCAGAACGCACCTGGTTCCTATAAAAGCAAAAGAAAACTCTGCAGAAGCCTGATAACGATCCTGATCTTTTGAATCAGATGCGTTGGAGGACAATAGCATCTCAAACTTGCAGGACTTTGGCCCTCGAGGACCAGGATTGGGGAAGTCTGGTCTGTTAAATTGTACAAAACTAGCTGGGATCATCTCTAACACATCAGTCACCCTAATGGGGCTATCACTTGTTTTGCACCACCAAGTACTGCACAGGAAGGACAGTGGGCATATTTGTCGCGGGTTGCTACGCGACCAAGGAATTGGCCAGGTACCTTTTCACCCTTGTTTAGACGTCAAGTATGGTGCAGCTCGGCAATATGGATTTTTTCATCTTTTCAATGAAAAGCCTTTGAAATATATTTTTAGTGAGGAGGAAAAGGGAATGGGCTCATTTGAATATAAAGGCAGGGAAGTATATTGAGAGTTCAGGCTCCTCCATGAGCTACAGCTATTTGGAGACCGCTTTGAGGTGTACTTCAGGCTACTAAAAGTTTCTCACTGCTTTTTCTCACTGTAGCCTACAACACTGCCAAAATAGCAAACTGCTGTGTATATTGTCAGCCATGCCAAAGCAAAACAAACAGGTTGCATAATAAATCCAATGAAAATCCAATGAAATGCCAATTTAGCCAATCAGAAAGTAGAAGTTACTTCCTGAAAGGTCCACATAACAACAAAGGTAAATAATGCAGAAGGTGCAAAGGTTTGTGGTTTTGCACTATTAGTGTGGTTAACTGAATGTTCTGATTAGCGCATCAATCAGATGCCGCATGGTTTTCACAGATATCCCAGCACAATCTACTGTCTCCGTTTTCTGTAATCTCCGGCCACCCGTGGCATCTGTCGGGTGGCGATAACGCAGCACAGTCAACACTCTACGGCCGCAAGACCCCTCCCCCCTCATTAGCGACTAATTGTGAACCGAGGGACACGCACGAGAAGCGGGTGGCGTGAGGAGGGGGTGCGAGGGCGGCCTCATTATCAGCCAGCTGGATGTGCCAAACGCCGACAACCCCACCCGAAACTCTTCAAGTTCAAGCCCACGGCACAAGTAACCCTCTGTTGTCTGGCGTCCATTCACACGCGTCGATTTCTTTCATTTATTTATTTGTATTTTTATTTTTTGGGGAGTGGGGGGATTAATACAATGATCCCCCCTTCCCTCCATTATGTGGTCTTTTTTCAGAACTGACTTTATTCTGTTGTCTGATCGACTGAAATGGCCTTGCCTTTGAAATAATTGCCAGTGTTATTTGTGCTTATCTAAAGATATAGCCATAAATAATGCTATGCTAAAATAGCATGTATGTTGTTTTGTTTTATTTTTACTTTTGTCTTAAGATGTGTTGGTCCCTTACTGTTAAATGCTTAGATGCTAATCATAGGATCAGTTGCTAATTGTTTAGCTAAATCAGGGGTGAGCAACCTTTTTCAGTTGAAATAGTGTGTTAATAGTTAATGTTAGTAGGTAGACAATTACTTATAATTAGTCATTTTTAATTGTTATTTTCTAGTTAAAAATGATAAATAAATAATACAATACAAAATAATATATATTATATGACCTATTATAAAATATATAATATAAAATAATAATAATAATTATAATAAATAAAAATAAATAAATAATGATAAATACATTTTAACCACTAAATGCAATTGAATAGATTGGGAAAAGCTGAAAGCAAAAGAAGAAGTCGCAGAATACTTTCCATCAATGAAACGTTTGTCAGTTTTTGATGACCAATTTGTCTGTCCCTTAATGTTCCGAACTCCCGTTTCCAGCCTGTGTTGCATGGAGCTGAATAAGCTGTAGTGAAGGGACGCGTTGACATAGCTCATTTCCCGTAGCTCACAGCTTGTGTTGTTAAGACAGCAAACGATTTGTGAGTGAATTAACAACGCTTCTGTTGGCTCTGTAATTTCATTCATTAGAGCGTGGACCTCTGCCAAGGCATCTGTGACGCTCGTTTGTGTCTTCGAGTTAGCGTTGAGGTTGGACAATAGATCCCTATGATGCAATGTCACTGGACATTTTAAAGAAAGGGTTTTGTAGCCTCAAGGTCAAATATCAACGAAGACCACTCACCAGCTGATGATTGGTCGCGACAATAGCCCGTGGTGATGCTTGAGACATGATCTCCCGAGACAAGATTCCACGGGTCACGGCTCAGGTTCTGGTTCCCTCATGATACTATGACCAACTGCTGTCCTTTTCTATTACGATTATTATATTTTCATCATGTCACAAAATAAACATAATGGTAGTTTTCTGGGGATCATTTGAGCGTGAACAGTCCTAAATTCTCAACCAATCTTTTTCAAACTTTTATGTCAAGCTAGCACTCCACTGATTCTCAATACATGATTTTCATTGCCAGAGTATGGAGAAGGTATGGTTTTAAGACATTATTAAATAATAGAACTCATTTATCTCTCCAGTACACTCTTATCTTGATAAACTTAGTCTGCTACTTAATTCTCCGTTTCCTAATCCTCCGTTTGCCTCTCAAATTTCAAGACACTTATCACTTCAAAACTTTTAAGACTTTATCTCAACTTAACTCCATCAGTGTGTTTTTGTCTTTGCTACATTGTGGGGCCCATACACGCGTGTTTTTCCAGGTTTAACTACCATTGTGGGGACTGACTTGAAATTGTGGGGACATTTGGGTGGTCCCCACAAGTTCAGACCGCTTTTTGAGGGTCAAGATTTGGTTTTAGAGTTTTGGTTTGAATTGGGTTATGGTTGAGGTTAGGGTAAGGAATGGGGGTAGGCAATCATTTTTGCTGGTTGGGGTTAGGGAAAGGGGCTAGGAAATGCATCATGTCAATGAGATGTCCCCACGATGACACAAAGACAAGTGTGTGTGTGTGTGTGTGTGTGTGTGTGTGTGTGTGTGCATGTGTGTGAACCGTAGAGGGTATACTCTCATGCTGCCTCTCCTCACTAAGCTGCCGCTGACCCCGGTCGGGGATCCGACACGCAACAGAGGCTGGCACAATGGTGCTTTAATGGGCAGTGCGCGCACACACACAAACAACACCACACTTATTCAACACACTTACGTATTGTCAAAGTTTTATGGCTACACTTGTAAAGCAGTAAAATGCTGCATGTGGACGTTTATCATCCATAATAACTTCTGTCACACGCGGCCTCCTCCAAGCACACTGTAGAAAAAATTGGACACATTGCGTAATTTTTCTTCGTTTGATTTCACGTCAAAATGTTTTCACCACCTTCGCATTTTATCTGCGACATGGCCGTGTTGTTTACGAGACGCTGGCCTCCTCCTCTGGGGACGGGGAGGGGGGAGGCCTGACCTTGACGCGACCTCTGGGAATGCCGCATCCCGCCTGTCTCACTGACAAATGTTCTCTCTTCTGATGCTGTTTGCGCGACACACACACAGACACACACACATATACAGACAAACCCCACCTGCTAATTTGACTTACTGATTACAGTTTTATGCAGTGAGTCAGTTAGTTAATTAGGTAGTTAATGTGTTGTGCCAGTTCGTCACTCAGTCATTTAGTGAACTGGTTAGTTACCCAGTCAGTTACTTAGTTAGTTACTTTGTCAGTTGTCATTTGGTTAGTCTGTTAGTGCATTAGTTGTTTAGCCAGTTAGCCAGTCAATCAGTGGGTTGGTGGTAAGTTAGTCATTAAGTTAGTCAGTCAATTAGACAACAGGTTAGTTAGGTACAGTATTAGGTAGTCAGTCAGTTAGTTAGCATATTAACCTGTGAGTCAGTTGGGTAGCTAGTTCAGTTAGTGAGTTGGTTAATTATATAATCAGTCAGTTTGTCATACTGTCAATTAGTTGCTTAGTCTGTTACTTTGATAGTCAATTAGTCAGCCAGTTGTTCAGCTTATCAATTAGTTAGTCAGTTGATTAATTATTCAGTCACAGAGGTATTAATTATTCGATCACAGAGTTAATCAGTTCATAAATTTATTAGTTTGTTAGTCATTTAGTTAATCAGTTATTTTGTTCAGTTAGTTACTTAGTTGGTTAGTCAATCATTCAGTTAGCTTTTCAGGTAGTCAGTCAACTGGTTATCCGGTTTGTTATGTAATCAGTTGGTTTGTCATACTGTCAGTTAGTCAGTCAGTTGCTCAGTCAGTTACTTAGTCTGTTCGTTAGTCAGTTAGTTTGTCAGTTGATTAATTTTTCAGTCATCCAGTTAATCAGTTCATAAATGAGTGGGTTAGTAAGTTATTTGTTTAGTTAATCAGTTATTTAGTTCAACTGTCAGTTTGCTAGTCACTTGGCTAGTTAGTAAGCTCACAAGTTAGTTAGTTAGTTAACCATGTCAGTCTGTCAGTCAGTTAGCTGGGACCCAAAAAAACGTTTTGGGAGGAAAGAGTGTACAAATATTTATTTGTGTGACCAACATACATTGTATTTATCCACAACGTACTGTAGCTTTCTTGCATTAGTGCACCTGCGTCAATAACATTGAATTTCCGTCACACTCCATCTTTTGCCTGATGGAGCGTATCTTTAGGTGTTATATATATACTGGAGGCTTTTTACTGGAAGTGCTGCAAGATGAATATAGATCAGTGCGATCTGTGCTGTGAAATATGCAGTGGCTTCACATCGCTATCTCTCTTCATTGTGAAAAGGATGCCACACATTGACGAAACTTAAAAGTTATTCACAATTTAGTACCAAATGGGCAAACCTCTTGGACGAGTTCATCTTTAGACGGGTCTACTAATGATAGGTTTTGCTATGCTTCACAATTTAGCAAGGCCCATCTGTCTAGTATACTTGGTACAAATTTGGTAGCCATCAGTCTTGGACAAGATTATTATTGAATAACACTTGAACTGGACAAAATTACCCTAAAATGTCTGCTGTCTTTCTGTGTCATTTCAGGCACACATATGATATAAATTGCAGTTTAGTGGCAATTTATGAACATTTGGTAACAATCAGGCAATCGCTTTGACACAGACCTGTGGGAATGGACAAATTGGGACCAAAATGACACTTCCTGTGACTTCTGGGGTTTTTAAGACTTGTTTTGGGATTCTACCGCTTGCATGCTTGGGCCCTAATTATCTGAGTAGTGTTTACATTTGCTCAAGTGCGTGTGCGGTATTAATTAATCTACTGAAATGGATTAGAGTCCGCTTCTGACTCTTCTAATCGGCCTCGGAATAATTTATAGCGACATTTATTCCGCTGTTGTGTGAGAGTTAAGAGGCGAGCTTTATCTCCATCCAGCCGCCCTCAAAAGCTCCTTTTGTGCAGCCATCCCGCCCCCTTTCGGGGAGCGTTCCCCCCCGTTAAATCCCATTAGCGGAGCACAACGACAACACTCCTGCCGCTGCAGTGTACTCCTTCTCCGTCGTTTTCCTCCCACGTTTGGAGGCAACACCCGACACGCTAGCTAACCATGCTACTTGTTGGCTCGTATGCTACAGGCTAATTTGACGTTGACACGTTGCCTAGGTAGTTGGTGTCAAAAGTAAAACCCATTCCTTGGCCCCTCTTTGACCAGTCTGCAAACCTTTAGCTCAATTAGCTGTTCTATGCTAATTTCAAAGCATTAATCCTATTGATTTTGAATTACAGGGGTACCTCGGCGGAAAAACGTTATGGATGGATGGACGTGCAGCACCTGTCTTTATATGAAAGCAGTAGTAGACCTTCTCACCTTTCTTGTCAATAATCTCATCTTCTTCAACGTTTTAAGGGGTTACTGAGCTTTCAGAGCAAGAACAATATTGATTTTGAATGACTTCCGTCCTAATATGTCACCAGTAGCTAATGTCAATTTTCTTTGTCACCGCAATCCAAGTCACACATTTCTGCTCATCCTCTTTAACCTTTTCCGGCTATTAAATGTTCACAGCAAGGACACAATGGATTTTAAACTTTGGTAGTATACTACAGTTAAAACGATGATATTATTATTAGTGGGGGTCAAGGGCCTAGAGAAGCTTCATTTAATCCTGCGTCTCCCCAGACAGACAGATTAGCGGTGTCACCATGGCGAGGAATTAGAACAGTAGTGGTGTTGGAGACACTCAGCGGGGCGTCGAAGTGAACATAAGCCGCTTGGTTGCGTGACCCACTCTGTCTTCACTGAACCTTTTGTTTTCTCGTGGAAGCTAAACTGGATTTTTGTAAAGTGAACAAGTAAGAACACTATGATGGATGGATGGTTGAATCCATGATCAAGTGTAGATCAGGGCTGCTCAAGTCTGGTCCTCGAGAGCCTCTATCCATCCTGTTTTAGATGTCTCCCTCTTCCAACTCACCTGAATCAAATGGTTAACTCAGCAAGCTTTGCAGAAGCCTGGTGACGATCCCGATCATATGAATCAGTATGGATAAGGGCTCTCAAGAACTGGACCCCTGATGTAGATGATAGCTGAATGACTAGAATCTAGACGAATGACGGAGATTCAACTGCAAGGAATACCAGGCTTTTTCAGCTTGCTAAAAATAAAATTAAGGGATCATGGGGAAGAATGAGTCCCAGGCCCCACCCAGTTTGCATTTATGTTTTGGTCGTGTTGCTAAGTGGGCGTTTCCTCCCTGTCGCCGAGCCAGTGACTGAGTCAAGGCTTTCTTTTGCCCCACCATGGATGACTAACTGGGGCCTAACCTCCTGTTGGCATTTTCAGCCATTCTAAGAAATGACTTAAGAAGAAGAAGAATTTACTTTAACGTCATTGTGACATGCATATTAATGACCTTTTTTGGCCTTCAGAGGAACTAAATCTAATAGCAAAAAGATAGCAATATCTCTCCTCAATACTTATCCGGATGTTCCTCAGTCATTAGGTCTGAAAAAAGGTTTGAACACACCGACGTAGGCTCAGACCACGGCCGCAACCTGATCTCCTGTCTGCGTTAAATACATGAAAGACTTCCATCTATCATCAGACGACGGAAATGTTTAATGTTACGCAAGCTCCTTGATGAGGATTAATGTTCTGCTGCCTCCGTCTTTTACAGGATTATTATCGATAAAATCTCAAGCGTATCTCCGTTCCTGAGCATCATCTATTACTCTCATATCATCCATTCAATACCGAAATAAGAGTAAAATACATTGGATTGTTATGAAATGTCCTGATTTAGTCTTTGTTTTTTGGTGTTTTACAGACTGCATTGAGGCGACGAGGGGGCTCATTTAAGGACAAGAAATCCACCAGCCAGGTAAATATAAACAATTACATTATATATATATATATATATATGAAAGACCTTTACATTTGTTGTTTTGGCATTTGTAGGTCTATCAATTCAATGCATTGTTCTTTTTTTATTCAATTGTGTAGTCAAAACTTAATTAAAAAGAGTTTTTGGTCAATGAATGTAGGTGCAAAAGTAATTGAACCGTGAGCTGCATTGCTTAAAACAAGCAGTCAAGGAGGATCAGGTAGGACAAATTGGTAGCTAAACTAACCACTGACATGGACCAATGAAATGACAGGTTTAGCAAAGAAATTGTGCATCACTGACTGAAACGGAGACAAAACCATGTCACTTTAGTCTTACCCAGGGGAACCCATACTGATAGGAAGAGAAATCTCGGGGGACCTCAGAAAGTGGGTAGTGACAGCACATCTGTCTAGGGAAAGCTATAAAGTTATCTAAAAAAACAATTGCTTCATCATTCCACTGTGAAGCAGATCATCTGCAACTAGAGAACACTGAAAATTACTACAATCCTGCCTAGAAGTGGATAAACTTTTAAAATATCAGCACAAAAAAATGATAATTCAGGTAAAAAGCCAACTCAAACATCACATCGAGGGATTTGCAGACCTCTTTTGCTGCATCTGTGACACATGTGCATGCAATCAGAAGAAAAGTCAATCGACAAGGCTTTCATGGATGGCTTGCTAGGTAGAAGCCTCTGCTCACAAAAAAGATCAACTTTGCCAGAGAGTACCTGGACACACCTGAAGCTTTTTGGAAGTCTCTTCTGTGCACAGATGAGTCCAAAATTGAACTGTTTGGTCACAACTAAAACAGTCATGTTTGGTATGTATACCAGCAAAAGAACCTTCTCCCTACAGTGAAACAGGGTGGTGAGAATGTTAAATTCTGGGCTGGCTTTTCATCCTCAGGACCTGGATAACTCCACATAGTCCAGGGAATCATGAATTCAGAGGAATATTGTGTAATCCTGGAACATACCCTGAAGCCGTCCTTTGTGAAGTTACAGCCTGGTAGACGATGGATCATGCAATATGACAATAATCCAAAGCATTCCAGCAATACAACCAAGGAATGGCTGAAGACCAACAAGATTCGTGTTCTGGATGTGCCCATTCAAAATCCTGACTTCAATTCTTTCAAAATACTGTGGCGGGACCTGAAGCGGGCAGTTCATGCTAGACGCTGATCCAACCTCTCTCAACTGGCTGCATTTTGCAAGGAAGAATGACAAAATATCCACCAAAGTAGATGTGAAAAACTGATAAATCACTAAAGAAAATGTTTGGATGAAGTTCTCATTGCAAAAGGAGGTGCAATGTCCGATTAAGTGAGAGGTTCACATACTTTTGCACCCATTAAATCTGAGTTTTTCTTAAATCAACAACTTTTGTTCAAGAATGAATGACAATATTATCATTCTTTTTGTTTAAGTCCATTATTTTCAATGTCAGCATTGTAGATTGGGGTATGACTAAACATTTAATAAGGTTATTTTAATATTTTATACAAAAAATATGATCATGCCTGCAGGGTTTACAAACTTTTGAGCAGCACTGTATATATATATATTTTTTAATTAAATTATTTTAAAGTTTAATTTTAATTAATTTAATGGATTCAATTTAATTTGTTTATACTTTTGAACTATTTGTTGAAAAATTAGAACTTTAATTTATGTTTTTTATTATTATTATTATTATTATGAATTATTCATTTTAAAATGTCATTTACCTAACATACTGTGCCCGAAAACCCCCCCAGAAATTTCTCTGGTTTTTGAGCTTGTATAAGAACTATAACAGAGGCAGGACTAGACAGCAATAGCTGAAGGTCGAGACAGCTGTGTGGAGTTTAGCACTTGATAATGTGTTGAAAGCAGTTTCGCTGTATTTCATAATTTCACACCAGACATTGGCACTAATGTCATTATCAGATTGTATGAACACGCACACAGTTCCATTCACGGTCTTGTGCAAAAGGCAAAACAAAAAGCTGAACTTTCTGTTACAGTTCTTATCCAGTACTTTTGTGGGATCTCTGAATTAAAAAATATGTCTAATGAGCGTTTCTGGCCACTAGGAGGACAGTGCTGACCTCAGGTGCCAGCTCCAGTTCGCCAAGGAGGAGTCAGGCTTGATGCGTAAAAAAATGGCCAAGCTGGGCCGGGAGAAAGATGAACTGGAACAGGAGCTACAAAAGTATAAGTCAGTCTACGGAGACGTGGACAGTCCTCTTCCCCTGGCCGAGTGCTCCGGCGGAGGCCCTCATTCCACCCGCGAGGCGGAGCTGCGACTGCGCCTTAAGCTGGTGGAGGAGGAGGCCAACATTCTGGGAAGGAAGATCGTGGAGTTGGAGGTGGAGAACCGCAGCCTGCGGGCCGAAAACGACGACATCCGTTGCCAGTACGAACGAGACTGCTTCGGCAGGGAGCCCTTCTCCAGCATGCCCTCGTCACCCTACGGCGGTGACGTACTCGAGTCGGCTGGCGAGCTCCGCCGTCACCTCCAGTTTGTAGAAGAAGAAGCGGAATTGCTGCGTCGCTCCATCTCGGAGATCGAGGACCACAACAGGCAGCTTACTTCAGAGCTCAACCGCTTCAAGTTTAGCTCGGGGCCGGCAGGCGAGGACGGCGGCGAAGGAGGACTATTTAAACCCGCTAATGGCTCCAGTGGAGGGATGATAATGGAGGATCTGAAATCAGCCAGGATGCAGATTAACGACCTTAGCGGAAAAGTGATGAAGCTTCAGTACGAGAACCGGGTTCTCCTGTCCAACGTCCAGCGTTGCGACCTGGCAGCGCATTTGGGCCTGAGAACAGGCAGTCCACGAGACAGCGATGCGGAGAGTGACGCTGGCCGGCGGGAAGTAGCCGAAGATGAGGAGGCAGGACGACTCCTTCTACTCCAACCCAAGAGGGAGGGCCCTATCGGCGGCGAGAGTGACTCTGAAGACCTCTTTGAGAAAACCACCACCTCGGGCTTTGGAAGCATCCGACCCTCGGATGGAATCGAATTAAGTGCTGCAGAACTTGCCAACCGCCACAGAGAGGAACGAGAATCCTTTGCCAATGTAAAAAGAGAGGCAGATAGGCTCGGCAAGTCAGTGGACCGTCTGATCACTGACACGGACAGTCTGATCCTGGAGGGCAGGCTTTTGGTGACGACGACGGAGGGTTCGCAGGGAGGAGGTGACCCCCAAGTCCTTGACACCATCAATACCCGTATGAAAGCTTTTCGCACCGAGCTGCACATCTTCGTGGAGAAGCTGGAGCACGTCAGTGATGGTCTGAGAGAGAGGACAGATGACCTGTCCCCGATGCCGAACCTTACAGAGTCTAGCAGTTTCCTATCCACGGTCACCTCTATGTCCCGGGATTCTCCTATTGGCAATTTTGGGAGAGACCTGATGACAGACTTCCAGGTAATTTCAATTTGGCGTTCTTTGCCAGGCCAGACACAACATATGCAACTTTATATATACTATACCAATTCTGTATTTGTAAATGTTGGCTGTGATTTAGCCCTGCAACATGGAATAGGGTCAGGGGTAGTACCCCACTTTTCAATCAAAGTCAGCAGGTTTAGGCTCCAGCCCACCCATGACTCTAAGCATGATAAGCGGTAGAAAATGTGTGCACTCGTTAGTTCTCCATTTCCATCTAAAGTGAGATCTAAGGTCAGTGGTTGTCTGGGGTCAAGCCACCAGGATCCCTTGTTAAGTTGAGGGTATACTTGGAAGTCATGCGCTAAAATAAATGTACAAACCTATTTTGATAAAAGCTGGGATATTGTTTATAGGTGTATGAGTATATCCCAAACTATGCGATAAGTTCTTCTTTCCACCAAGTGGTACAGCTCAGTTCGGTTCACTGCGGGTGATTCGAATATATAATTGATCAGGCTTGCATTTGCGGAATGGTAATTGCTGAGTTGTAGTGTAAACAGTGTGACACTATAGCACAACAAAGAAGAACAAGGTGTGTTGTATGGTGTGATCTGTGAACATTACCTGTTAACAGTTGGTACAAATGCCATTGCTTCTTGTCCCCCATCAATGTGGTACTCCTACAAAAGTGTGCTGAGAAGAGGGATAATATGTGTCAGACATTTTGGAACCCTTTAAAACGACAACACCAAAAAAATGCAGACTATTCCAAACTGAAACGTACTGCACTGCTTGTTGGTAAGAGAGCTATTAGCCAGGTGGCGAGAATCTGATGAATTAATCACCTTATTGGGGTTCTTCTTAAAATGCCTGAAAACTGATAAATTTTTGCGAGCACCTGGTTAAAAAAATATCACCGTAGTTTCACCGATTGACACAAATTTCGGCAGGCATGTCTATATCATAACAGGTTGCACAAAAAAGTCTCAAGATCCCTTGCCATATAATTGAACAGGAAGTCAGACATTTTGATTTCAAGACATTTCGGGCAAATTACCGGGCTTGACAAATTCCTACTAAGAAATTGGCCCAAATGAGCCCTAATCGGAAACAAGTATCCAAGATGCTGGTGATGGCTGGCACTAAATTGTGAACTCTGGTGAACTCTGCTTGGTAGGCCCAAATGAGTGCCAATCCAAATTAGGTGTCCAAGACACATGGGATGCAAAATTGCTCAGCTTTTTTTTGCCTAAGCCATCTAATGTGACAGTAGCAATGTTTCAAAGTTTGATCATTTCAAGGATTCGCCATGGACAAGGTGGTTACAAGGGCCCGTTCAATTAGCTTTGAAGTCTTTAGAACAGGCTTCCCTAATCCTAGTCCTCAAAGGCCGGAGTCTTGCGGGTTTTAGAAGTTTCCGTCCTCCAAACACATCTGATTCATATACAAGCTCCGCAGAAGCCTGATAACGATCCTAATCTTTAGAATCAGGTGCGATGGAGGACAGAAACATCTAAAATGTGAAAGACTCTGACCCTCGAGTACCAGGATTGCGGAAGCCTGCTTTAGAAGAATCGTGTTTAGATGCCTGTCGGAAGCCGCCCAGCTCTACCACGCTGGCACCGCTGCCCATCCTCCCCGCCGCCATCACGTCCTGCCGCCGCCACATTGCCATCATCTACATCTCCATGCAAATGCTCCCCCATAGAGCGCCGCCTCGCTTGCCGCCCGCACGCACTGCTTGCCCACTTGGCCGCGATCCAATCGTCTTTTAACTTGACTGCATGGTGGATGGCTTCTAAACAGGCCCGCCTCTTATCACTGTGGCTCTTAATGGCCGTCACTGTTTTGTGTTTGTACGTTGTCACCAAGGAGACAAACATCACGTTGTGTGTCGGCAAACAAAAAGGCTCTAACGCAGGGTTGCATGATGAAGGGAGCTTGTCGGCTTTCTGGAATGTTCTCCAACCGCCCAGGCCGAGAAGGGAAGCTGCCTTCATCCCCTCCCACTCCTCGCCCTCCTCTTCCTGCAGAGCTCACTGGCTGTGTCCCGGTGGAGCTGGGTGGATTCTGCACTTACCGCTCTCACAAGTTTAAAGCAATCAGGCCTTCAGTCGGCCTTCACTCCACCATGATTGAAAAAAAAGTAGGGTGGGATCTCACCGTATTTGTTTGCTTGTTTGTCAAATTATATCTTAGCAGGACACTTCCTGCTTCAAAAAAGACAGCGGGACAGTCCCATTTTTGTTTCTTGGGCGAAGGAAAATAATTCCGTTATGAGTCAAACGACAAGAGAAGACAAACCCCCTAAACAAAAGTGAAGTAATTGGAATATTCTGTTTCTAAGCTCACAGGCTACGTCCGGGTTGATGGAAAATTACATAAGGACGTACAGTATGACTCTACCATTTCTCTTCTAGTGTTGGAGGGGTGTGTGTGTGTGGGACTGTTTTGACGTGACTTATTAAAAGTCAAAAAGAGAAAATCATAGAAGTCATGTTGTCAATGGAGATTCTATGTGTATTCTTGTCCCTCCGTTTGTTGGCTCGCAGACTATTTCCTGGTTCATGGACATAGGACTCTACCTACCGTAATTTCTTTTCTGGGGAAGGCAGTTTTTCTTGTTGAGTCAGTCAAAAATAGGAATTTAACCAAGTTATGGATCAGCGTACTTGCTTTTCTATGTACTTGTTAGATATCGGGCTACTTTCTGATTCATGGAGAATGAAGTAACGACGTAGGACTCTACCACTATCTCCTTCTGTAGAGGGGGACAATTCTATTGTGACTCAAATATCAGAAAATCTTAAATATAAGAGAAAATTCCTCTAATATGATGTTAGCTTGGAGGTTACTTCCTGGTTCAATAAGGATAACGTACTATGATAGAAGCGTAAGTAGGGTCGATTCGTTTGTCAGCTAGCGAGCCTACTTATTTGTTCAACAGGACTGACAACATAGTTGTCAAACGCCGGTCCTCGAGGGCCGCAGTCCTGCAGGTTTTGGAGGTTTCCCTCTTCCAACACAAGCTGATTCCAATCAGCAGGATCGTTATCAGGCTTATGCAGAGCTTGCTGATCAGCTGATCATATATCAGCTGTGTTGGAGAAGGGAATCATCCAAAACCTGCAGTACTCCGGCCTTCGAGGACCGGAGTTTGACACCTATGCTCTACAATGTTTAGAATTGCCCATTTTAAGAGTTAAAACCAAAATACAGTATATCACAAACTATTATCCCCCAAACACTTTAAAAGCATTTCAAAGTCAGGACGCTGGCACGTATACTTGGAACACATAAAAATGTCATCAATCACTACTTTTCTATTAGCTGTATTATTCTATTTTTAACTGAGTGATACATGGATACTCATTTTTTAAATACATGCATAACCGTTTAAAAGTTTGCGTTCACAAAGACAATGTAAGTGACCCCAAACTTTTGAACACTGGTATATACTGCAAATGTCTACATTTAGTTTGGCACTAATTGCTCCTTATTTTGAGCACCTGGCTGTTACCAACTGAAAAGCTGTTAACCACAGCTAATAGCAATTCAGAACTTTCTCTGCATCATCTTGAGAAGTTTACCACCCTCCTTTCTGCATGCCTGTTGCCTGACCTCTACTGGAATCTTCCATTCGCTACCGCTACGGTTCACTATCAAGCCGTATGGCCCATGTGGCCAACGCTAGCTACTAAAAAGCAGAGTGTTTAGGATGCTACAGACAGAGCATGAAAATGTGTGAATAGGTGCAAGTGATGATTCATATGGTGAGTCTTTCAGCAAATAGTTAAGTTATACAGAAAAAAATGGGTAGGGGAGTTTTCAAAGAAGGAAGAAGAAAGAATGTTTTTGTTATTTGGGGAGACGAATACAATGCTAGCATTTTAAATTGAAGCCTACAAAACAATCTGACTTTGACGCTAACTATCTCCCTGCTTTGTACAACACGCGAGCATGTTGAGCGGCCATTTTGTTGTTCCTGATCACCTCTATTGGCGGGCTCGCTTGTCGCACTGCACTTTTTTTTTGCCATGGTTACTTCTCAAGCCCGCTGCTTTGGTTTGGACTCACGTGTCCGTCATTGCATGCGCTTCATAACGAGTCTTTTGCATTCTTTCCACCCCCAAACCACCTTAAATCCCCCCTCCTTCTCAACCCACCCCCTTCCCCCTTCAGATGTTCCAGCCCGCCATTTTGTTCATCCTCATTCTCGTCCTCTTCTCATCTCTCTCATACGCCGTCATCTTTAAGTTGGTCTTTCTCTTTGCGCTCTTTTTTCTACTCTAGTCTGTTTGTTGTCTTTTTAGTTGCCCCTGACCATTCCCCGTTTTTGCTGTTATTCATCAGCCATTCACTGTTTTTCTTTTTGTCCTGCTCGAGGTCTTTCTTCCTCACCCGCTTTGTTGTCCTCTTGTCTTTTTTGTCCACCTGCCACTTCACCACAATCTCCTCCACCACCCCCTCCATACCCTCCTGTCCACTTCCCGGAACCCCACCCACCCCTCCTCACTCACAGTCCGGTCAGAGGGATGAGCTGGAGTGGTGCGTAGGACAGGAGCGAGGCGTGGAGCCCCACAACCAGAGCAGGGGAGGTGCTGCGGGACTCGCTAGGTACCACAGACCCCTGGTTTTAAGAGCAGAGGTCAGTGACGCCCACCCCTTACCTGACTCCCTCTCCCTCCTCTAACCCTCCCCTTCTACCTGTGGGACTGTGTGGGCACTTGGACTGCTATTATTATTTCCCTCAATAAGCCACAAAATCTCGTCAGATTCCATTTCAAATGTAAAAAAATATATTTATTTTTTTTCTCCCCAAAAATGTACAGTATTTAAGTATGTTTTATATATTTTCCAATAAAAAACTACTGTATCATATTACATTTACGGAAAATATATGTATATTTAAAAAATATATGTATATTTTAAAAATATATAATAAATTATATAATAATATTTTTTCCATTTAAATAAATTTTCCCCTTCAAAATCAAGGTTTGGCGCCCACGGAATACTATTTTATCAATATTTTAAAATCTTTTTTGGGGCGGGGTATTGGTTTAAAAAAAAAATCACCAATGCATTTCAATAGGCATCAGTTATGCATGCAATTTCGCTAGTCACGGGCTGGCCCAGTACATATCACCAGCGAATAGCGAGGTTCCACTGTAACTAATACATCCAAGTATTTTTAAAATACATATGAAGAATACTTTTTTTTTTTTTATACAAAATATCACGTAAAAAAAAAAATCACAATTTGAGCAACTGTAACAACATTATATATTTGCATATACTGTAATGTATATTCTTATTAAGTGTCATCATTAGTTTGTAGAAAATCTATGTACAGGAGTGCCTTGCTTGTTTAAATGGTTCATAATCACGCTCATAACTCAAAATACTCATAATTGGATTCATTTTCCCCCATTGAAATTAATGGCAAGTGTCATTAAAATCCGTTCCAGCCCCCCACCCTAAAAAAAAAGATGCAAATTGTCATGATTTTTTTAAAATAAGGAAAATAGCACTTTGTAATATTGTACTGCGTATACTAACATGTAAGTAAATAGAAGGTAAAGAATTAAACAGTTTGTACATCATGATTAATTAATGGCGGCTCCTTCTGGTGTGTGTGATTTGGACACCACAGGGCAGAATAATCCTCTCATCCGGACACAAACAAAAAAGTGTTTCACAACTACTGTAGCTACTGTAGGTGACTCATTTAGCTGTAATAATTGTAGTCAATTTGCAGAGGATAACACATTGCAACATCTCCACGTAGATGCTATTCCTTAGCTCGTCAATGGCATTTTGCACTGTTTGTTAGCATAAAGCGAAGCAGAGTTCACTAAGGCAAAAGCTATGTAGGTGCTTTAAATATACAAGGTGAAACTTTATATTTAGTTTGACAGTAAAATGCCAACTGAGTGTCAATAAACAGCTTGAAACTTTTTTTAAGAACGAGTACACCACTATACAGCACATGTATATACAATTTTTGATTGCAAGTCCAACAAAAAAATAAAACTAACAAAAAAAAACATCTGAACTACAGCACGTATCTTAAAAACCCATAAGCGGGGTCACTCATATCTCAAGGCACAACTGTATATATCTTGAACTCATTATAAAATGCATTTGTATAAATGAAGACCCTTACCATCTATTATTATAACGTGATTAAATTCATTTGTAGAAATTACGGCCTGCCCCACCATAAATGTCTTACCACTAATATACGCCTCATATTATCCAGTTAAGTAAATAACATACGCCTGAGCATAATGTTAAAATATGGTAACCAACCATGTGGTCTTAAAAATATGAATGTACTTTATACATTATATATTTTTTATATTATATATATATTTTAAAAATATATTTCTGAACATTGGATTACACATCTTATTCCAGTTCCGATAGTGACTCAGGTACACTTTTCCAGACCCACTGCCCACTACCACCACTCACTTTGCTTGCATTCCCGCTTAAAATGATCTAAAAACAACATGACTTGACTCAACTTTTTTTTTAATCGAAAGTTCAATCACCTTTTCATGATCTGAGTTCACTTTAGAGTACAAAAGGTTGAATGTGACGTAACAAATACAGCACATCTGCGTGCACTCCTTCCGTAATCCGAGAGGTTGAGAGGGAACGAGGCGGGATTAATGCTGTGCTTGTGTGGCCATTTGACCGACAAATCACCTCGAAATGTGACATTCCTCCACCTTAAAACTAAGCAAACACTATCCTTAACTCTCCTGTTACGTCTTTCTTTGGTACACCAAAAAATGTTCATGGGTCATTGTGATCCATGTTGGCAGTGCCCCCCCCCACAGAAAAAAGAAAGACATATGTGTGTTAAATTGGGGTAAAATGTTGAAATTAAATGTATTCCCCAAATTTTTATATTTATAACAGATCAATTTAACCCACAATATAACAGGAGAGTTGAAGGCCTTTCTTAAAATGGTTATGCTTACTCCACATGTCAAATTAACATCTCACTTTTGTTGCGCGCAGCTGCGGGATGCGCCTGCTCTCGACATCCCGCTTCGTCCGGATCACGAACGACGGATGAGAGTTGCGATGGACGAACGGGACGCTCCAGTCGTCTCGCTGCCGCAGGTATGAGCATTTGCAACATGAAAAACAATAATATTATAATTATATATAATTAATATACACACTGACATTAAAGAGTTAGAGGCCCATTTAAAGTCTGTTGCTAACCAAAACAACACGATTAGCGTGCAGTAGACTCTGGGTTGTGGTTGTTCTGCGGGATTGTGTACCTCCACTTTTTTGTTCCGTTATAGTTATTTGTTGTTACCAGTTTGCCTCAGTTTACACACTGGCAATGAAGAGCCCATTTGCACTCAGTTGCTAACCAAAACAGCAGTACTTACTGAGGCTGTCAGACTAGAGCATAAACTCTTTCCTGTGCAGTATCAAGATCATAATCTCATCATGTAGAGCCATTAGCAGTTAGCTATTACCTGTTAGCTTTTAGCAGTTAGCCCTAATCAATTAGCCCTTTTGTCTTTGGCAACAAGCAGCATTCCAGTTGACTTGTATGAACGCATCAAAGTGTTTGTGTATGTTTATGTACCACTATAGCTCTCTTTCTTTTCTTTTAAACTCCACTTTTACTTAACCGAGTGTAGACTGCTAGCATTTTTTAATAGTTCTGCAAAAAAATAGCCCCAAACTAAATGACCCATTCCCACATCTGCCCTCAAGTTATAAAATGCTTACCTATATGGTGACATGCGATATTTATTTCATTCGTCTCGGTCTCTGTTTTCGCAGGAGGATGAGCTTTCACATCCGGAGCCCCAGCGCCCGTGTCTGGAGCTGCCGAGCCTCCTCCAGGGTCCGGAAGCTTGCTGGGATCAGGAGCGAGACGCCCTGCAGAATGAGGTTCACCTCTTTAGACGCAACACGGCCATCTTCTACATGAAGCTTAAGTCCATCCTGACGCGGTGGAGGCTCGGAAGCAGGGAGGGTGCGTTGCCCGGCGACGGCGCCCAGCCTGAGGTGAGCCACCTGGAAACATATATGGCAGGAAGTGTTGCTGATGGAATTGTGTGTTGTCAGTATATCTTGTGAGACCCTAGATTTAGTAAGCATCTCAATCTGGGTTGGGCAAACTTTTGTGCTCAAGGGTCACATTTGACTTTTTAAACGGGCAAATGAGACTGATCTTTGTAGGTGAGATTTATATTTTATACCTTTACTGTACAGTGTTGCCTTGAGATAGGAGTGACTTGACTTGAAGTCGTTTGTACAGTGAACACAACTCACTTTGGCAAATAGTGAAAAATTCTTCAAAAACAGACAAAGCATTCTTCAAGATAATCTAATGCTATTTCCCGTTGAACTTTACTGTCACCTTAACATGAAGTAAAGATAAATCCAACAAAAACAATTACATACCTTAGCCTTTAGTCTGATAGCTTAATGCTAACGCTAATTAGCATCTATGTTGCGGTGCTGTAATCCTTCAAACGGATTGAACACAATGTAGAAATTCAATATAGCAGCACTCACGGTCAATTTTCTGTATTCTCTGCTAAGAAAGACTGATATCATCAGAGCTGAGAGGCGGTAAGAAGACGTCTCATTGAACAAGTATTTCCGTCTGTCTATCTTACACTGCTCCCAGGTGGACACACCAGAAAGAGCAGCAAAATGGACATTCAAGAGATCCAGTTTAACAAATTCCGTTTACTTCCTTTTTTAAATTCTATTCATTATGTCATTGCTGAATGCTTTAATAAAGTACAATATTATAAATTTATATAATTGTTGTTTTAGAGGAACTGATTAATGCCTTTTTCGTACATTTAAATGGAAATAGATCATTTTGGAAATTAGAAACTTGTATCTCAAGGAACCATTGTACTTACTGTAATGTCCTTGCAAAGGAGAGCCATGTTGGTCTGTATATGCTGCTGGTCCGTTTAAACAATTTTATTTCGCAGGATCATTAGGATGTGAAAAAAAAATGGTGGTATTTATTCATCCATGCAGGTGGAGAAGTTGGAGGGCGTCTGCGAGCTGGGAGAGATGATGCAGCAGGCGGAGGGTGAGGGTTCCGCTGTTCCATCAGTGTCACCCGATGGGCACCTGCAGTACCAGCAACAGGTAATCAATCCCATAGACTGGACCTTGAACCGAACCAGTGTGGGAAATAAGGACCAAAAATGTGAAATAAATCCACAATTCGCACAAAAGCAGGAGAGGATGCAACAATGTGGCTTTTTTTTCTTTTTCTTTTTGTTTGGCTGTTGTTGTTTTTTTAACCTGTACTGCCTGTAGAGTTATAACAAGCAAGGTGTTGTAAAACAAAATAATAAATAAATAAAAATCAGCTCTCGGTGTAGTCTAAAGAAATAAAACAAAATTTAGATACTAATTTAAATTATATTTTTTATTTAAAAAATATATAGTTTTAATGTTTGTGTGCGTTTTTTTGCACATACAAGACTATTAATAGTGCTAAAATGATCCTTAAAAAATTTCCATGTACACTATTTTATTTAAAATTATGACTGACACCCAACATTTTGCAGTTTGGGGAGAACCGGCGAATGCTGCAGGCGCTGCGTACCCTGCTTGAGCAGTTCCGAGAGGAGCTCTGTGAGGAAGAGGCACGGCGCTGCCAACTGCAGCAGGCCTACGCCAACGACAAAGCCACCTGGGAGGTGAAATGGGCTGAGATGAAGTGCCAGCTTGCTCAGGTACGTGCAGATGGCTGCTCAGTCGGGCTCGACCTTAAAGTAACCGAATGTGACGAGGCGACAGTGAACATGTTGTCATTGGTGCTGTCAGAGTGTAATTACTGGAATATCCATTCAGAATAAAGGTATGAAAAATAAATAACTTCAATATTTTTGAACTGATATTTATAAATAAAAAATGATTGACCTTATTTTTATTAGGCTACATTATTGTTTTATTGCGCAGATGGTCATTTATTCAACTCATCTTTATTTGTTCAAAAAAAAATAATCGCACACAAACAACCCTTCTCAGAGATTGTGTGATAACACGCAGCAGTGGGAACCAATTAAGCAGGGAAGGGTTTTCTGCGGGATTTTAGGAGGGCGATTATCCGTCCAGGCTCACTTTTAATCTGCATGGTTTTACACACTCCGTATCCTTCCACAGAGGCACGCCGAGGTCAACGAGCGCCTCCGTGGGAGCTAATTGACTTAGCTCGCTCAAGTAGCATCGTGCTCTCTGGTGTGCTGGTCTTTATTAACAGTTTCATAGTCAGCGCTGGGAGAGCGACTGAATGCATGAAAATTAATACAGTAGTGATGCCTTGAGATATGAGTTTACTTTGTTCTGTGACCAAGCTCATAAATCAAAACACGTTCCCCATTGAACTGAATGGAAATGGCAAATTCATTTATTGAAGCCTCCTCCCCAAAAAGAAAAGCTAAATTTGTTGTGATGTTTATTGTAATGGTGAAAAATAGCACACTATAATATTGTACTTTATTATTTATGTATTATACTAATACAGTAAGGACATCAGAAAAATCCTGTTCAAGTCATGCCTGTATTACATGTATCACAATCTGCTGGTAGCTAAACGAGGGCAACAGTTGAGTAGGCCTAATAACCGCGTGTCGTGCAGGTGGAGGAGGAGGCACGAGGAAGAACGCGAGGTCAGGCCCAGGGTGGCGAAGGCGAAACGTCATCCCGGGACCCCGAGTGGGCCCTGAAGCAGGAGCGTGAGGAGCACCGGCGCATGCTGGCCGAGAGCCACAACACCTCGTTGGACCTCCGCTGGCGGCTGCAGCACGGCGAGAAGCGATGGAGCCGCGAGAGGGCCGAGCTGCTGGAGCATTTCGAGCGGCAGAGGCAGGAGTGGGATGGCGGTACCCGCGAGCTCCACCACAAGATGGAGAGGGTTAGGACTAATTTAGCTATTTATTTTTTTTACTCCTTGTAAATAACATAAAAGTGGACAAATATGTTTACTTAATACACATATGGTTGTATCTTTTAGTTAATTGGTACAGTAATTTTATATTTGAAGTTAAGATACAAGAGGTAATTTTTCTGCCACTATGTGGCATTAGTATTTTATGTTGAATGTTGGTGACAGGAAAAGCATATTTTTAGTTTCAAATTAAGAGTAAAATTAACATAAAAAATATATTAGGGGTGTCAGGCGATTACATTTTTTTTTAATCATGATCAATCTTCAATAGTTAACTCGCGATTAATCGCAAATTTTATATCTTTTCTAAATGTACAATAAAAATGTACAAAGGTTTTCATACTCTGAACATAAAAGTGGGAAAAAAATTGTATACTAATAGAAATTTGACTGTATCTTTTAGTCATTGATACAGTAATTTCATAAAAATTCATAACATTTAAAATTAAAAAGATGTACTGTACTGTAAAAAAAAATGATTGTGATATTGATTTATGTTGTCATTTATCTGCCACTAGATGGCATAATTGCATTTGTGACAGCTCAGTGCATTTTTCTTTTCATATTACGAGATATCTAATCTTTAACATGAAGTAAACTTGTAAAATTCTGCACATTTTTAAAATTGTAAAACACAACCCCAGTCTCCACAAATATATGCATTATTCTAAAAATTATTTCTGCTAAATTTTGACGTGTCTGCTGCATTGCGACTGGAATTCCCTCAGTACAGGCTTTCAAAATAAGAGGTGGTCATTAATCGTGCGTTAAAAAATTATTGATGTTAAAGGAACTTTTAATTAATTCAAAATTAAAGCACTAATTTTAACCCCTAATATATATATATATATATATATATATATATATATATATATATATATATATATATAAGAGGAAACAAAGTTGCATTATTTCACAAAGGGTTCCAATACTTTTTTCCCCGTGTCAGCTGCAGAGGGAGCTGAACTGCCGGCGAGGCGAAGGCATAGAGGACAGCGGCTCATGCACTGGTGCCCGCTCCCCGCGTTCCCCGCGTTCTCCACGGTCTTCTGCACCCATCTTGGTGCCACCTGTCCGTTCCCTCTCCGACTCAGATGCCATGCTGGCAGACCAAGGAGGGGCTGCCGCCGTGAGGCTGAGAAGCCCGACGGAGAGCCCCTTCCTGGATGCTCTTTCTCTGGATCCCCTCGCCAGTCTGGAGGTCCCCCCGCCCTGCAGGCTGGAGAGTGAGAAGAGGTTCCCCTGTATGAAGGAGGTAAAATGCGCAACTTTGGAGATTGTCCTCAATGTTCACTCAATGGCCATAGGCGTGAATATGCCCTGCGATTCATTAGCTAGCGGCCAATTCAGCATGAAGTACACCTTTCATCCCAAGTCAGATTTCCTTAAACAGTAAATGTGATGATTCAGAGAAACAGGTAGAAGCAGTAGAAATGAGCTGAATAGGCTCTAACATCCTTCAGGAGTGAATGTTTGTGTATTTCTAAGTGGCACTCCTATAATTAACAGGTGGCCACTCCAGAATTTGGACTCGGAATGAATCCAGTCAGCCTCCGCAACCCTGAGAAATACAAAGGCCCCCGGATGGATAGTTATGACGTTTTTTGTCTTCTAGGCCCTAAATGTGCTTTCCGAGAGAGAAGGAGCTTCGGAGTTGAACCCTGATGAAGAGATGGGTGGCGGTAGTTTGCTGAGGTGAGCTTGCGGCCGCAACATTCACACAATCTGTAAACGGGACGTAACCCCACAACATGATAATAGCATATTTAAAATCCGTGTTAATATAGAAGACCGTACTAGGGTATGTCAAGGGGTCCAGTACTAGTGTCAAGAAGTTCTTTGAATTTAAAGTGGAAATCCATCTTAAGTGTACATTATACACGTTGGTGACCTAAATAGAATTATAAGACTATTCTGATGGTTTTGAGTTATTTTTGTGTGTCTTCCATCCAGAGCCAAGTCGGTATGCTCCATGAGCGACTTCCAGCGTCTGATGGACAGCTCACCGTTTCTCCCTGACAAGACGCGCCACGGCGAGGGAGACCAAGATGACGTCACCCCGCCTCTTTCGCCAGATGACCTCAAGTACATCGAGGAGTTCAACAATAAGGGCTGGGACTTCTCGTCGCCCACAGCTGCCGGCCTCGGCCCTGCTCGCGATGCATGGACCGATATAACTTCAGAAACGCGAGGAGTTGAACCGGTCATGGAGTCCTTCCAACCACCCTCCTGGATCCTCACCACCAGCGCCAACCTGACCACCACCAGCACACTTAACAGTCGGGCAGCTGTGGGAGAAGATGCCTATGGGGTCCACATCCTCCACAGCCCCACCAGACCTGGGCCAGAGACAGAGTCTGACCTCCTTTACGCAAAGGGGACCAAGGTGAGAGGTGACGGGGAGGCGGCCAGTGGTTCAGATGAGGTATTCACCAGCGGAAGGTGGCCGTGTGGCCTTCTGGAAGCTGGGGGATTAAGGACTTCTCCGAACCAGTCCCCCATTTGCCCCACGGTGGGCTACGCTTCCTCACTTGAGCTCCAGCTCTCTCGGAATATGAGCGATGATATGAAAGAGGTGGCTATTTCAGTGAGGAACGCCATCCGCTCCCCACCTGGACCCGTGGTCCGTGACACGGCCTGCCAAACCAACGGCTTCACCACGAGAGGCACTCAGACCACGCAGACCATCAGCGTCGGTCTGCAGACGGACCTGCTGAGGAACCTGACCAGCAGCCCCCACCGCTGCCTCACCCCAAAAGGGGGCGGCACACCCATTTCGTCCCCGTCGCGGAATACCAGGAAGGTCCAGTACTCGCCGGTCATCCAGAGTAAATTTGAGCGGCCCTGCTGCTCACCCAAGTACGGCTCGCCCAAACTTCAGCGCAAGATGTCCTCATCCAACAAGGCGGACATACCCAACACCAGCCGCGCCGCCACCCCTACAACCCCGCAGAAGGGCAACAGTGAGTCGGCGTGGGCGCGCTCCACCACCACCCGGGATAGCCCGGTCCACACCACCATCAACGACGGCCTCTCCAGCCTCTTCAACATCATCGACCACACGCCCGTCGTCTACGACACCATGCAGAAATTCAACAAGTCCCCCAGCCGCTCCCACCCCACAGCTCCCACTGACCCCAGCCCCGACCCCAGGAGCGCCAGGGGCCGCTCCCCCAGCCCTGTGCAACTGATAGTTGAGACGCAGGGGGACCGGAACGCTGAAGTGGTGAGCATTCGCCAGGACCTGTCGGCGCCCCCGGGGTACACGCTGGCCGAGAACGCCGCCCGCATCCTCAATAAAAAACTGCAGGACGAGAGGAGGATGCAGGCAGGAGGAGTTGGAAGCAAGATGGCCGACCCTGAGAGAGCACAGCCTGGATGCATGGAGGTAAACAGACTTAATATTAATTCTTAACATAGGAATCGGTGTCAAGGAAGTATGTTTAAGTGTACAGTATCTGGACTGAGAAGCAATCTTTGTATGTCAGAGAGGCGCGAAGATTATCCTGGGTTGGAGTCTTTGCAGCTTGCTTCATGAAGTGGCCTATATTATAGCTAGCTAGCTAAAGTTAGCTTCCCAGGTTTGCGCACCTTATACAAGAAGTACATACCGGTAATTCTTCTTTCAAAAAACAACCAAATGACACTTTTTTATAAAAAATGCCAAATGTAACATTCAGGCAAGAGTTGTCAAGTAATGCAGTTTAAGTCAAGTCAAATGAATACCAAGTCAAAGTCAAGTTAAATCTTTCATAATTTCTAAAAGTCGTAAAATTCACAATTTAAATCTAATTTGAGTCAAGTAAGATGGAATCTCATGTTTACTGGATTTAGTTGTGGACTTCAGAAAGTTCAATGAAGCACCCTTAGCTGTTAATAGAGATGTCGTTAACCTTCCTGAGCAGTCCCTCAGGGGTCACAACCAGGGCTGCAAAGGCACAGAATTTTTTTTAATTTAAGTCCACTGGCTCGGCCCGGCCCAACTTCTGACCACCCCTGCCTAACACATAGTTGTGCCACTGATATTGACTGATGTTGGTTCAGTTTGCTGTCTCTATTGGAAATAGGTTAATGGACTAGTTTCTCTAAATTGTGGGCCAGTCTCTTGGGGTAAAATGGAGGAAAAATAATAATTAAAAAGCATTGCATCTGCTCCAAAAGACGCCGGCCCACCGGGCATCTACCCTGTATGCCAGATAGTTAGTCCAGCCCTGGTCACAACAATGATTATGCACTTTCTCCGAGTTAAATTTGAGTGCGTAGATATTCTTCTAGGGTTCTCATGTTTCAGGACCAAGATTTCCATGAGCTTTGCTGGGATTTAAATCTCACTTTATTGGAACGCTAGAATTTCTCCTGACCAAATGAATGTGTCAGCTCAGCCAAGATATAAAAGGGATCATGCTTACAAATGAGCATAACGATTCATCGTAATTAAGGATTAGCCGAAGATTATTTCGGTAAAGTTGCAGATAATCCACTTAACAAGAATCAATCTTCACCAAAGCAAAAAAAACAAAAAAACAGTGGGGTAATAATCACGGACACTTCATCATCATGAGTTTTCGACCTTGTGTTTTAAGGCAGGAAATCAGACTTTGCCGATCACACACAAAACAGGGAAAAATAAAATATCGATAGCCATTTAACAAAATCGCTAAGAATTTGTTCTTGTACAACCCTTGTAAAATAATCAAATGACCCTTAAATTTAGTTTATGGGTCCTTAAAAGGGCAGTTCCTCCAGTCACAACCCATCCAAGAAACATGAAACAACAATGACCAACAAGAGGAGACAGAATGGGAAGCCTGACGGGTCATCTTTCAGTGCCTCGAGTTTCTTCGATGAAACTGTCAGTCTTGATGTAAAGTCACCGAGTTATGCATTGAACGCGTTTGTTTATTATCGTGCTTTACCTAACATGACTCTTACAGTGTCACGATTTGCCTTTACCCAACATGGCGGTTGGTCGTACCTCCGCCAGCACTTCCTGTTGTTTATATTCCCAGGTCATCCTCTCCTCTTCCTCCTCAACTTAACCTTTCCTGGTTTGTCTGTCCCGCCCTCTACTCCCCTCTTTGCTCCAGAAGCACACTGTCATACTAACAACTCCATGGGGACTGTAAAAGTCTCCACGATGTAAGTTCCTCCTCCTCCGAGCCACATGGAACATCACCCTTGTCACTAGTCAACTTGTCTGTCATTTGAACGCATGCTTCACAGGGCCACGGGCAGAATGAGGCAACGTGTACCATCAGTCCTCCTTTAAAGGACCATGCTGCTGTTTTGCTGCCATACAATATCTAAAAGGGTCTTAATGTGTCCGATAAAAGTTACAGTATAGAGTTTAATTCTGTTGCTGCCGTTGTGTCCTTGGAAATCTTTAGCGCCTTCTGAAGCTCAATGGGGTAGATGCCACGGACTTCCCACGTCCGGGTTTCACACATCAGCAATGTTTCCGGCCACTGCTGACCGCGTTACAAGACTCGCACCCTCACCCCTGCGCGCCCCCCCCAACCGTGCACTCCTGCCGATGGGCGGGAGCGTGCATCGTATCTCAGCTCTCTGAAATGTTTTGGACAACTGAGACAGACCCACTCCACACTCGCACCCGTCGACCGAGGTTGCACAAGGGTGGAAGCGCAAGTAACGGGACGCGGCCCACACACGTCTCAAACCAGAACCGGAAACAAAACTGATGTGTGAAACGCGGAAATCCCGCCTCCTCCGTGGCAGATACCCAATACAACACACAGCCACTAATTTCAATGAGAAAAAGGTGGCATGGTCCTTTAAAGCTTCATGTGTTTAAAACATTCCAAATGTACTTTGGGGTGTTTATCACACGTTTCATGACAGGTTGTGACGTGCTCTACTTCAAGTATTTTTGTTTTTCAATTAACTTCTTTATTTTATTTCCATTTACCCTCACATGTCCTCTTCCAGTTCCAGGCCATGGGCAGTATGTGACATCTTGTCATTTGCCATCATTTAACTCAACACTTAAAAGTGGAAAAGTCCATCTTAAGACACATCACAGGCCTTTGTTTATTTTAGAAGAATATTTTGTATTTATTGGCCAAAAATAAATGGAGGGAAAGGCCCTAAAGGTGTTTTAAAGTGGATTTGTTTCCCATTGTGGATCACGTTTTTGGATTCTACTGAATGTCGTTGCATGGTTTGTGCTGATGTGCGGGTGTGGGTCCAAGCAAACTTCCAAAGTTTTCCCTCCCAGATCAACAAGAACGCACGGAATACCCGGCTATTGTTCTTGTCAGTTGACTACACGGACTTATATACAACTGGGCTGTCAATAGAAAAGCCAGAGGGCAGCCATCTTACGTTGCCACTTTTACTGACGACTTTTTTGGGGGCTGAAAACACTGTTATCAGTACGTGTTTTACGCTAAGATCTCTGTAAGGAGTAATGAGAGCCTCGCAAAGGGCAAACTTCACTGTTTGCATCGACTATTCGGAGTATATTATCTCAATATTGTGAATTGTGACTCACAGAGGTTAGGTCTACATTTCACAGCGATTCCCCCCCCCCCCCCCCCGATTAGTTTTACTTTCACTTGATTGTTGATGGCTCTGACAACATCACGCAGGCAAATCTTTGAGTAGCACCCGGAGATATAGACTTTTAAGAGAAAATTAAAACTTTTTCTACATGTAGTGCTTCTCCCAGACCAATTGGTTTAACTGTATATCATACACAGTAACCTTTTTGCCGTAGAGACCAAAAATGTGAAAACACCACGAAGAATAGGTGGCCTTACTGAATGGCAACGTAAGATGGACGCTGGTGGCCAGTCATAATTATATAAGTCCATGGTTGGATACTTGTTAAGGCTTGTTTAGCAAAATATCCCAAGATGCATTTCGTGCTTCTATCACAGAAATATGTATAACGCGTGGGAAGCTAACAAATACTAAGCCCTTCCAATTTCCAAAGAGACGCGTTCTTATGAAGAACATCTTCGAGTACGTTCTTAGAAAGATCATACGAATTCACTAGGGCCTCGTTGTCCCTCACGTCACGGACGCCCATGGGGTTCGCCCCTCTGGCCGAGGGCCCCATGGTCAGCCCCGAGTTTCACACACCACGCCTCATCCCTCCCGGACCCCTACCTGGTCAAGCTGGAGAAGTCCTCTCTCGTTCCCTCTCAGCAGACTCTGTTCATCGGAATGTCATTGGACACCACCTGCCTCATCTCTCTCTTCCGTGCCAATGGGATGCTGCCTTATGTCCATTTTCTGCGTCTGCTGGGCAAGTTAAGGTCCCAGACGGCACTTGTGCCACTGGGCCTGCTGTCGCTGTGACCATTGCAACGGTGGCTGCTCCGCTTCCGGCTCAACCCGCTGCTGGATCGTCGGAAGCGTCTCCGAGTGTGCAGTCGGTTCATGGGTGCTCTCGCACCTTGGGGTCGCCGGTCTGTTCTATCAGCGGGAGTCCCGTTGGGGGTGGTACTCACACGTCCCAAATTTGGGCAGTGCATCTGTCCCTCATTCATTTTCAGCCCTCGTGGCAGGGCGCCATGTCCTGGTATGATCGGACAACACCTCCACTGTGTATCACATCAATCATCAGGGCGGGACAAGATCCGCCCAGTTGCTACGGGCCTCATGGAGGCTTCTCAAGATGGGCCGCCCTCCGTTTTGCCAGCCTGCGGGCCATGTTTCTCCCGGGCATTGTCAACCAGTCAGCGGATTCCCTTTCCCGCCGTCGTCCGCCTCAGGGAAATTGGCGTCTACACCCGGAGGTGGTGAGCGCCATTTGAAGTTGCTTCGGAAAAGCGACAGTAGATCTTTTTGGCTCTGAGGAGTCCACTCACTGTCCCCTCTGGTTTTCCCTGAGGGAACAGAGCAGCCCACTAGGCCAGGATGCTCTGGCACATCCCTGGCCAAGGGTCATGCTATATGCCTTCTCTCTCCCTCATTCACCTGACCCTTCAGAGGGTCCCTTCTGGAGGGTCACACCTTGTTGCTGGTGGCCCCTCTTTGGCCAGCCCAGACTTGGTTCCTTCTCCTCCGCAGTCTCTGCTCCTCTGAACCGTAGATCCTGCCCAGTCGGTTGGATCTACTGTCCCAACAGCGGAGTCAGATTTGGAATCTCGAAACCCATTGCTGACTGAGTGCTCGTCTTCTGTTCAGCATACGATCCTTAACGCAAGGGCTCCGTCCACTCGTTCGCTGTATGCTAACAGGTGGAAGCTGTTTACGAAGTGGTGTGCAAGTTGCAGGAGAGATCCTGTGACGTGCTCGATTCCTACTGTCCTAGAATTCCTCCAATCTGTTTACAAAAAGGGGCGTTGCCCTTCTACGATCAAGGTCTACGTGGTGGCCAATTCCGGGGGAGGGGGGTATTGCCACTGCCGACGATGACCGCCCCTGGGCAGCCGCTGCTTCCTGGTGAGTGGCGCAACATTGGTTGTGTTCACCGGAGTGTGGACCGCCGCAGCAGCGGTCGCTACAAGACAGCAGTCAGTGCGCCCCTCTTCGGACAAGAAGGAGCCGCCACAGTGCTTACAGCGAGCGTTGTCATTCATAGCAGCCGACAATCGACGCGCAATCAGTGTGCGCAAGTCAACAGGCTGCTATCTTTGTGTGGGAGAGGAGGCGAAAACCGGCCTCTTCACCAACGGAAAACAATCCACAAAGTACTCACAGCAACACGTAAGTGAACATTTGTGTCGTCATAAACTAGCAGAAGTCATGACAGACAATATCAAAGCCATCAAACAACATCAAGGCGGCTGGCGACCCACGGACGGAGCCGCATAAGTTGCGAGGCAATACAACCTAGGAAAGAATACGAAATAACCGTACCAACACTAGCGAGTTGTATACAAAACAAATCAAAGCAACCGTAGGCAAGACGTCAACAGTCTCTGACATCCACCATACGTACTTACGAACTTGAAGCCGCACTCAGCGATGAGGAGCGGAGATCGTGTAAAGATGGAAGGGGAGCTCCATACATACATTTCAAAAGTCAAAAATACACCGAGCCGTCGCAGCCAAGGAGGGCGGAGAACCCCGCTGCTCCTATCAACAAGATCATAGGCCACTAGCGACGGCAGCGGTAAACACAGCGAGTGACAGTGCGAGAACGTCAAAGAGACTCGGTTCCGGCTACGATCCCTTTTATACATCAGGATCACGTCAGCCCTGGAAATGTCCTTTTATGAATTCTTTCTCAAGTGACGCATACGCGTGGGGGATTTCCGTGCTGTTTTAGCACCGCCACCTGGCGGTCGGGAGGGTCTCATAGAACCGTAGTTACATACGTAACTGTCGTTTTCATATTCAATGCATCTTCAGATATTTTCCTAGTCAAGCATTCACAAGTAACCAACCAATGAACCCTTGGTTTAAGTTAAGCTAGCTGACATTAACAACATTCAGGTCTTCCTTGCGTTTTTGGTTTTGGTTTATACGTACCTCCATTTGGTCCAGTACTTGGGCCACGACTGATGACAATTTGCAAGATCACAAGGATGTAAGAACGGACAAGAACACTGGTCTGTTTGTCATCGACAGGACATCCCACGCTCTCCTGTGGCTCCACCCTTGGACTCCTGCTTCCTGCGGCCGGCCCGGCCGGCCAACCGACGCCCCCCCTCGCGCTGGGCCAACCTCTCGCCGCCACCCACCTCGGCATCCGGGAGGAGGTTCACCTTCCCGCCATCGGGGCAGCGCACGAGTGTCCCGGAAGGCGACGCACCGGTGTGACCCTCATCTTCTACCTCTGACGTCATCCCCTCATTCATTCGCTCCCCAAAATAAAAGTAAGAAGCTCATTGGTCACCTGAGAAACACCAGCTGACCCCTCAGGGGGAAGGGGGGGGGGGGGAACACAATTTATTGAACTGTACTGTACTGTAATGTAATCATCTAAAAGTATTACAAATGATCACAAATGCATTTTCATATAAGGTGCCTCTTCACACTCAACTTCATCTTTAGTCTAAAAGTATGTCTCTAGACTCTACTACCTTTTTATTTTATACATTATGTCCCACTTCCAATTCATGCAAAGTAGTAGTATTATGGCCACACTAAAAAGAAAAATAAATTATACTACGATAGTAAAGGTCAGAATGTTATGACAGTCAAATCAAGAAAGCAAAAAAAAAAACGTGTAATCTTGTGAAAATTAAGGCTTTAAGCCAAATAAATAACATGTTATGAAAAAAAGTTGTAAAATATTTAAGATAAGAGGAGTCGTATTTCTTTTCTTTAATCTTAATTTTAGAAATAGTTTTATATAAAAAAATAAATTTTTAAAGTTTTTTTTTCTTGCAAAGTATGACTTGTTTTCCCAAAATGTCAGCGTTTTTTTGTCAAAAAATGTTTACTTTAAGCTGAGGAAAGACTTTTTGTAAAAATGTATATGATTTTATTCTTAATTTTCCTTTTTCTTTAAATGTAGTACTTTAATACATTTGTTCTTCAAAATGTTTAGCTTTTTCCACATTAGAACATTTTTTCAACAAAAAAAAAGCCTCTTGAAAAAAAATGCTATTGGAAAAATCTGACTGAATTTACTTAGAAAAAGCAATGATTTTTCACAACATTTTCTCATTAAAAACAATGCAACTGTCTTTGGAAAAAATTACATTTCTTCATTAAAAAAAACATTTTTCACAAACAAATGTCATTCTCTCCCCCCCAAAAATCTGCCTTTTTCTAGTTAGATTCATTCTTTTCTTTACTGTTTTAAAATGATTTTTCTTGTTTTCTCTACATTTGACTTTTCTCAATTTTTCTCTCTCTCTCTCTCTCTCTCTCTCTTTATCTATCATATTATATAGGGCATATTTCCTCCCCCAAAAAGCCTTTTTTCTCTCCAAAAATGTTTACGTATCCCATTTTCATGAAAAAATAGTACTGGTTGAAGGAAAAAAAAAATCTCAAAAAAAGGACGACATGACAAGTACATGTAAGAATCCGACTTTTCTTGCTTTATGATATTTCTATATTTTCCTTTTGAGTGTGGCCCTAATAATCCTTGCTAGGACTTTGTTCTGATTTCTCACTCCAGTGTTAGACTGTGTCGGTTCCAAAATTGTGCACAAGACTTCCGCTTCTGTGGTGCGAAGCGAAAGACATATGATGTCATTTTCCCCCTCCCGACCCTCAAGGTTTTCATTCTTGTGTATTTTTATTTATTTATAAAAACACAGGTGAAGAGAATGACGACTTTATGCATCTGTGCGAGGCAGTTATCCGTCTAATATTTGCATGATGACACTAGCACTTTAGTGCACGTACAAGATGAGCGCTCGTCACTGTTCTATTGAACTGTTTCTTGTGTGCTTTTCTATAGTGGATGACTGCACATGTCAGTGTGTCTTTGTACACTCATCGTATGTCTGAACAGAATGTGTTGGACTTAAACAGAATGTTTTAGATGAAAAATCTATGTGATACAATCTAGTCTTATGTAAAGAGTCGATTAATGTCATTAAACATGAATGTGTATTTACAAGATCACAGCCTCTAAGTCTTTCTTTACACATGTGTGTGGGTGTGTGTTTGTTAGTTCCCAACACAGGATTAACGGGAGCAGACACACGGGGGGAATAAGAATAAGAGAAATGTGTCGTCAAATCCTCTTTACATCACGCAACATCAGGGACATTTTATTAGGTACACATGCACACTAATACGGTATGTCATGTATAATACGAGATTAGGATTTAGGTAGGTTAACCATTGGGACTTTACAATACAAATGGAAAAATCTGGTTATTCGGGGGATGTAAAAAATCCCTAAAAATAGGACTTTCTTGAAGAAATCAGATATTTTTTGTGTGTAAAAAAAAAAAAAAAAGTCCCCCCCCCAGGCACACCAATAAATAGATTTTTTTTTTTTTAAATAACAATTTGTAGCTTCAACAACAACCTTCAATTAAAAAAAGTTAGTGCTAAAAATTCTCTGGGGAGAAACAATAAATAAATATAAATATATATAAATATATATATATATTTGTAGATTTAATTTTTTTTTGTTCTTTGAAAAAAATCTGATTTCCAAAAAATAGTCAAGAAAAAAACTTCTACAGACAATAATTACTTAACATTTCTAAAAAATAAGTTTCTATTTCCTTGAAATAAAAAAATACCAAGAAAAGAAAATTATTTTAAAGGGTTAATTTTATTATTTATTATTCCGAAACTAAAGTGTTTTGACAAAACAGGTGGTTCTTCATTGGGGGGGCGATCCCCACCACATCCCAAAGCCCCTTAAAAATAAAGTTAGGGTTAAAAAAAAGTTGTTTTTTTTTACTAAAATAATGTTGATTTTTTTAGAAGGTCTAAAAAGGTTCTGGGTAGTTTCCAGCTGAAGTTGTATTGTTGACAAGCCCTAAAGGTGCCAATGCAATACCCGATGCCCCCTTTGCACTCCTAAGTTACCAACATGAATTATTCAGCATGCGCAGTTGCATGCTGGGAGCCACTACTGGCGCCCAGGGAGGAAGACGACACCCCACTCTTCATTTCATCCGCACTGAGAGGAGCCCACGGATTCTGTTCAATAATTCACCATGCGAGCCGCCCCCCTCTGATGCACTCCAAATATGACGCACGCACGCCAATATAAAGGATTCCACCTTCATCATGTGAAGGTCACACTGAAGCATCCATCTAAATAGGACTACTGTGAAGCAAGCAAAGTGAAATACGTTTGCCAAACGTTTTCGCCCATTTTTTTTCTTTCGAGGGTAAGTTAAATCAAAAAAGTTCTTCACAATAATAATGTTCTCTGTAGCCCCACTGGTCTAAACACGGCATCCTTATTTAATATTCCATTTGTGGAATATAAATTAAACTGCAAATTGCACCTGTTTTTATCCATCTCAGGAGGCGGCCATTTTGCCACTTGCTGTCAATTGAAAATGACATCACAGTTGCTCAGGGCTCAGTTGACCACCAATCACGGCACACCCGTTTTCTGGGTTTGGTCATGTGACGTTTGCATGTGACATTTAGATTTCTGATTTATTTTTTTAATTCTTTGAAAAACCCAAATTTATGAAAACCATTCGTGTTAAAAAAATTTTTTTAAACTTGCACAATGTAAGAGTTTTTGCACAAAAACCCCCCACTAAAAAAATACTTGCAACTGTTAGAATCTTTTTATTCAGAAAAATCTGCCCCCCTCCCAAAAAAAGAAAGGAAATGTAAAGACTCAGAAAATACAGATTATTTTTCCTCTGATATTGCTAAAACCCAATTTGTAAAAAAAAAATAAAATTTTTTTTTTTTATGCATGTAAAAGTAAAACAATTTTTATTAAATAAAACATTGTTTCTCGCAATAATCTGTCTTTTTCCTCCCAAAATTCTGACCCCTCCAGAAATGTAAAAACTTCAACAAAAAATTCCTCTGATATTGATAAATCTTAATTTAAAAAAAGAAAAAAACACCCGTGTAAAATACTTAACAAAAAATATATATGATAAAATATAAAAAAAATAAATGTTTTGTGTATATATATATATATATATATATATATATATATATATATATATATTTTTTTTTAAAACATTTCAATTTGGTCCACTAAAATAATTATTTTTAGAAAAACGTGTCAATATAATTGACTTTTTTGATTTTGTAAAAAAAAAAACATTTTTCACTACATTGCTTTTTGGAACACAAACCCATGATACGGTTATATGAACAAGTTTCTCCCATGCACATGTACTTATAATAAAATAAATAAATTCAAAAAGGAAAGACAAAATGGAAAGAAAAAAAGGAAAGAAAAAGAAATGTAAATTCAACAGACTTGAGACGAGTACTCTTCACACATTTATTGTAAAAAATACATATAAAAACAATTTCTGAGACATACAAAAGATTGGAGCTTTAGAAACAGTATATCCAACAGACAAAGACCAGCCATTTTTCTTTTTTAACTGCATTACATATTTACAATTCAATAAATAAAACAACGCTTCCGCTATGTGTTTGTTTGTTTTTCTTAACGATTGTCCATATATGCTGTGATGAAAGCTCTGGTGTCTGGCAATGATGGGGGAGTAGATCTGGGGGTCTATTTATACAAAATCCCATCCTTGGTTGAGTTCCCTGTCGCACGCACGCACCCACACACTCACTCACTCACACAGAGCTAGCTTTTATAATTAGCATTGGTAAAAAATTTGAGGTATTGCACCACACGGCTCGAGGGAGAATTCTTTAAGTGGGCTTGGGAGAGTGCCCGCCCACTTTTTGGGGGAAAACACGCACACACACCTCAAGAGTACACACCATAAATTATCACCACAACAAATGTAACATCGAATGAGCCTCTACACACTCACACACAACAATTTGGCATTATTCTTCTTTTAAACATGCACAGGGATGTCCCCTAGTGGCAGGACGAGTTGTAGCACCTCAGTAGGGACTCAAGTATGGAAAGCCGTTTCAGCGTTTCGTCCACAACCTGGATATCCTCATGTACTAGTACGGTATGTCCACACTTGTAAGACAATTCAGCATACTAGTAGAATGACTGCATCTTAATAGTAATATTTTGTATATTATTATTACGAGTATTGACGACTTTGGCATACTGGAAGGACATTGATTAAACCATGGCCTAGTTGACAACTTCATGCTACTACGTTCATGTCTAGCATTTTACTAGTCATACTAGTAGTGCACAGATGTCAATTAGTGCACAATTTTGCCTCACTCGTCACATAATTATCCTACAAGTGAGTGGAAATGACATGCAGTAGCGGGAAAAGGTTACCGTTAAGACAATGTTGTTACACTAGTGTGCAGCATTGCCTCACTAGTGAGGACAAATAGCATACTAGTACATGGAACGCAAAGCTGCTTTAGCATTTATTCATTCAGCGTTTTAGAAGGCCAAAACTGGCACTAGTAGTGAATGGACATTACACCGAATGTTGAGAAGATAATCAGAAAAATAAGATCAATTAGGAAAGCAAATTAACCATTTACTTGTAATTTGGTAATGCGTACTAGTGGCACTAGCAATGAAAAGAAAAAGTATGCTAGTAAAAAGTCATTCAAGTAGTGAACTGAACTATCTTTCTATGGAGGACAAAAAAAAAAAAATACTAGTACATGGACATCAAGAATATCAAATAAATGCTCAAACTGTTTTATGTTAAGCTATTTGAGTATTTATCCAGATTGCATACTAGGCCGGGGTAAAAACAAAAAAATATATTATTAGTCAAACAGTCTTTCTACTAGTGCACTAAAGTGTCTTACTAGTGAGGACAGAAAGTGAAAAATCTGTTGTCGTTTCATGTATTGCGTACTTCTAGTGGAATTTGTTTTTAATAGTGCAGCGAGAGTGGACTAGTACATGGGCACGTAGGCTGTGCAATAAATGTTTTCCATGCAACGTTTATTTGTGTTGTAGGCCAAATGTGGCACTAATAGCAGAGCATACTAGTACCTGGACTTTAATTTTTAAAGGATATTGATTAAATGCTAAAACGGCTTGCCATACCAAAGGGGATGATTGGAAATAACTTCCTGAAGCCATCTTTTTTTTTTTTTCTTCCTGGCGGCCTCTGAAAACCCCAAATAAACCCCGACCAGGCAAAGGCAGCACACACACAAGAAGGCTTGAAAAGAAAAGTCATACATTGAGCTATAACCACGGTCGTTATGATGATATACTTTAAAATACTTGTTGTCATTATAAAAAGGTAGCGCCGTCCCTTTAAGGCCGATACGTCTATGGCCGAAACGGCGAGAAAAAGCCGACTCCAGAGAACGAGAACGCGGGGAACAAAATCATTTCAGGAGGATGTTGCCGGGCTTCAAAAATCAGTACCGTTGCCACGTGTAACAGGATGTAACAAAACCAACAAAGAATTCTGGGTAATTCACATTAAACACTCACTCGGTATCATTTGCGGTCCATCCTCATTGAAGCACTCGAAAGCAACTGAATCAAGAAAGCAAGAAAGAAAAAAATCCTCGAAGGATAAAAAGTGCTCAAATAGGTGCAAACACCAGCGCTTAAATGGAGCACTAACCAACCAACCCCCCCTGAAATGTTAACACTAAACACCGGGTAACGACAAACGCCACCCTCGCGCCCCTAGCCGGTGGGCAACTCAAAAATACACAGGAGACGACCTTTACTCCTCATCACCAAGAGAGAGATTACATCATTGGACGCCGACCCGGCTAGCGAGGGGTTAAATCCAAAAGCAGCCATCGTTTTGTTGTTTTGAAGTTTACAGTTTGTTTGCGAAATGGTCCGGACCTACGTGAGGAACAGGAGGGGGTCCGGAGCTTCTTTATGGGTTGGCGGCGGACATGTTTGATTTTTCATACGGAGAGAGTGTTGGCATGTGGTCTCCTGTGAGGATCAAAGAAATAGAGTGCGGAAATAAGGATGATGGTGAATAGTGCGGCTAAATTGCATCTTTAAAAAATAAAATCATATAAATCTTACATGTTGGCATTACAGAGAATAAAAGATGACATTCAATAAAAAATTTAATAAAATGTAAAAAAAAAAAAAAAAAAAAAAGCAGAGAAAGAAGAAAGTTATTTTAGTATTCTAAAACAGTTAATGCTCTTCCTGACTGATATCTGTGTAGTTTTAAGCAGAAATAAATACATTAAAAAAAATAATTATACACTCATAAATTTCAATTAATTAGCTGAATAATCGGGTATCAGAATTTTACTCATAATCAGTTGGGCCCAAGTGAATAGTTACACCAGGAATTAGGAAAACGTCTTACCTTGACTGATGAGTTGAATTTGTTTCATTACTATGCTTGTACCTCAATTCATTCATACAGGAATTCAAGTGTGCCAATTGAAATGAACTGAAATGCCATTAATCTGTTACCGCCCCTGCAAAACAGTCTTGTTGTTTTTTGTTTTACAGTTTAAATAAAGTACGACGGTGTATTAGGTCCACGTATAAGTATATTTTTTTAGAGGGCGGGGGCAATATTCAGAGAATTTTTTTTGCAAATTTGCCACTTTATAAAGTGGCAGATTTGCGAGAGAAAAAAACTCAGAAACTTACGAGAAATACACGTAGCATATTAGTCAGATGTTTGTGCCAATACTTTTCTTCGGTCGTGTTTTCAGATAGCCAGATAGGAATGGCTTTACCATATCATGTTGAGCATTCGCACTATGAAGCATTGGGTGCTGCCAACGACAGACGCTTTGCTTTGCGAAGGTCCACACCCTGAGGATCAAGCATTTAAATTAATTTGTTGAAATGAATATTTACGTTTCCAGAATTATTATTTACACATTCATAGATTTATTTTGTACAAGTATGTAAGTTGATGTGTCGAATCTGCTGCTCGCATTCACTTGCATTTACCTTAAGTATGCTAGCTTCTGATTGGTTAGTGTTAGTCAGCTGATAGGGGATCAGGAAGTGTTGTCGCTTTAGCTGCTGTGTATGAAAAGTAAAGTTTAATAATATAAAAGTAAAGTTTCAATTAAGAATAATTCCGTCTCCATCCTGCCTTTTTTATTTTATAAACAGTGTACCATTAACCACCAACGAATACTCACAGACGTGTATTTCTTCACTTTATGAACTCGCAAATTTGCCACTTTATAAACTCGCAAATTTACGTTTCTTCCTCGCTAATTTGCCACTTTATAAACTCGCTAATTTGCCACTTTATAAACTCGCAAATTTGCCACTTTATAAACTCGCAAATTTGCCACTTTATAAACTCGCAAATTTGCCACTTTATAAACTCGCAAATTTGCCACTTTATAAACTCGCAAATTTGCCACTTTATAAACTCGCAAATTTACGTTTCTTCCTCGCTAATTTGCCATATTGCCCCCACCCTCAAAAAAAATAAATATATATATTTATACGTGGCCCTAATACGTTGTCGTAGAAAACTAGCACTGTACAGTGACATGGCACATATTTGGGGTTTGGCATTCACAAATTTGGCTATTTGTTAATTCAGTATAATAACAGTATAACTCTGTATAACCATCGGTTGACTTGTTGGTGCAAAGGAACAGTTGGGAGTGAGTTGAGGAGATTCATTTAGACATAAGTAGCCCTTTGTCGCCATCTTATGGCATATAGAGGCAATTAGAAACCCTTTTAGACGACGTCAATTACTAGATTTTTCACTAATTGCCCAACAGAGCAAGCAGAATCAGAATCTGAAGCTCACTCTTAAACGTATATTTGACTCATTGAGCCCTTTTCAGTAGTAAAAAGTTACGATTTTGTCCAGAATTAATTTGATAACTCCCATTATTTTCAGGGATGTGATTTGACCAAAGTGAAATTATCTGAAAATTTAGCCGGGGGTCTGGGGGCCGCTGGCACCCAGCTAGGTCCAGGGCAGTGCCCCGGTGGGGGGACAAGCCGGAGCTCATGGGTTTTCCGTGTTTTTAAGTACTTTCAATGCACTCACATGACGAAGAAATAGACAAAACAACAGCATAAATTTTCAATGTATATTGAACTATCCCATATAAAATGGCAGTTTTAGTCAACTCAAAATCAGTCACATTCAAAAACATTGGACTGCCTTTTCTTTTAAAAACTATCACTGAGAATATCATCATATCTAACTCATGTGATTACTAAGTTAACACATAAATAATGTTGAAGAGTTCAAATTTCATGAACAAATAATTATATCATGACCAAATGAAAAGTAACTCATATTAGAGCATACCACAAATGTCTTTGTTATAGCAGAAGATGTTATCTGTCGGAGTCATGTGCATACACAATGAACTACAAAAAAAAATAAAAAAATAAAAAAAATAATAATTTTAAAAAAAAATAGATTTTTTTTTTGGGGGGGGGGGATAAAAAAAGCGGAATTCCGCGAATTAGCGGAAAAATCACATCCCTATATTTTTCATGTACAATTAATACTAATAAAATTAATACATCACCTGTGCTGAGGAAGTAGGTAATGACCAATCACGGCTCACCTGTTTTCTGGGTTTGGTCAGGAATTTTTTTTTTTGGTCATTACCTACTTCCTCAGCACAGGTGATGTCATCTTCAGTCAACAGCAAGTGGGAACATACGTTTTGAAAGGTATTAATTGTTCATGAAAAGTTATCACATTAATCCTGGACAAAATGTTATCTTCTTACAGCTGAAAATGGCTTTAACTAAAATTTTTGCCTCAGAACACAAAGGAGGGGGTTCCAGAAATTGAGAACTCGATTAGAAACTCAAAAAACTCAAGATTAGCACACTTGTAAGTCAAGGTACCACTGGCGCATCAAAGTAATAATAATAATAATAATAATGCAGCGGATTTATATAGCGCTTTTCTATCTTCACAATGGTTGCATTATTCATGCGCTCATTTTCACACTGTGGTGGCGGTATGCTACTTAAGTAGCCACAGCTGCCCTGGGGCAGGCTGGCGGAAGCGTGGCTGCCAGTGTGCGGCTACGGCCCCTCCGACCACCACCAAACATTCGCACCTTCCATACACCAGTGTGAGTAGCACTGGAGGCAATGTGTGTGAAGTGCCTTGCCCAAAGACACGACGACACATGACTTGGGGAGAGCGGCGATCGAACAGCCGACCTTTTGGTTACTGAACGACCGTTTCTACACGCTGAGCCACGGCCGCCACAAAGTCAAAGAATGAAAATCATTGTGCTTACCTGAGTCATCGTGGGGGCAAGTCATGTGACCTGGGAGTCAGTCTGAGGGATGTTCAGGGCAGCAGGGCTTCACCTTGGCCCACGCGTCGATGCAGCTGCGGCCACACACCAGTTAGGTTAAGGTGACTTTCTCAGACAGCGCTTCTCACATTGCCTTTTACTGGATTCATGTCAATTCATGGTACGCCCTTGAACTACATTCAATTTTTTCATGAAAACGACTCATTTGCAGCACTTGGACTACGTCACACTTGAAACTAAATCGTAGTCAGCTCTTAACAAATATTCATTAGTATCGCAGTCATCTCAGTGAAACATACTCTGACGTAAAGGTCATGATCTTAACACTTCCTTCTTCAACTGAATTGACTTTCACGACAAGTGAGAGCAAAAGGGAGTGAGCGAGTTCCTGATTGAGTGCACGAGTTAATGGATTAGTGAGTGAGTGAAAGAGTGACAGATTGAGTCAGTGTGAATGAACAACTGTGTGAGTGTAGGTGACTGACGCATTTCAAATTTTGAAGAACTGCTAAATTTGTCAGCAACACTTGAAAACTAGGGGTGGGAATCTTTGACTCATAATTCAATTCCGATTCTTGGGTCTGTGATTCGATTCAAAATTGATTTTCGATTCAAAATGATTTGATTGACAATGATTTTTGCTTCAATTTATAGATGTGCAAAGAATCGTCATGATCTACTCCAGTCTGACTCGCTAATGCTAATAAGCATGCTACGCGCAGCACTTTTAGCACTCAAAAGAACGGCTATTCATACAAAACGCTTCATGAATGTACACAGAAAAGCATCTTAACATTACTCACCGGTATATGCTCTTCCTACGCTGCTAAAAAAAACTTTTACTTCATAAAAACTTGATTGTGATTTTTTTCCCCCCTTGTACTCTCTAATGTGGCTACATTTTAACAGTTTATCAGAATGCATAGAACCACATTGCCCCTAAGTGGCCAAATTGGGTACAACATGAACAGCGTTCCCAGTAATAGGCATACACACAAGACATTGTAAAATAATTTCAAAAAAATCAGTTTTGGGACATTTAACTCATTTGCTCTCAAAAACCTATAAAGACGTTATATTTCAAATGTTTTCAAGTGTTCCAAAGACGTATTTATACGTTTTTGTGTTGTTTATGCTGGAGCATACAGAAGGCTTTGACGCAGCCTCTCAACTGCAAAGAACGGTTGGAGAAATTGTAGTTATTACACAAACGGCCAGCAGGTAGCAGATTAACCAGGGCCGTGTAAAAAAAAAAAGCTATTTTACTCACATTTCTAAATAGATTTGTGAATAATGATGAAATGTAGCCACATTTTAATGCTAATTGCTGCAAAACGGAAACAGATAGAAATATACTTTTTTCCTGATGAAAGAAAATACTCTAATCTTTCTTTTGGGAGGTTCCATCTTTTTATAGCAATAGAAGACAATATTCTGTGGGCCTTGCAAAAATCAGTCAAAATCCAGTAAAACAGCCGGGAGTGAAGGAGATTGCTTCAGTGAAAATGGCTGGGAGTGAATGAGATAAAATAGATTCCGAATCGTATTAAATGAAAATCACGATTCTTAGGAGAATCAAATTTTTGGCACACCCCTAATGAAAACTAGCTGCCAAAACTCGCACACCACGCGACAGTTCAGGCGGGTTTCGGCCACATTGCTCCGTGTGCGGTAGATTTTAGCAAGACTGCAAGTCAGACAACGTGAGAGACTGACAGTGAGTGAACGAGTGCGTGACAGATTGAGAGATAGTGAGACCAACTACGTGACAGCATCTGACAACCAAAGAGAAAGAATAAAGGAGAAAGAAAGCAAAGAGAATCCCTGAAATTGAAAGTAAGACTGACAGTGAGATGAGAACGAGAGAGCCATGGCCAGGTTCCAAATGACAGCAGCCTGTTGGGTGTATCTCTACTTCGTCTGGATTTCAGTGAGAGGAGCCCAAAAGGGGCCACACCTCTCGACATATGCTTGGTCAAAGTAGGAACTTGCAAGAATTGTGTGGAACCCAACATCTGCGCGCACACACACGTACTGATGTCAGGCTAATGTGACGTAACCGTGCCTGATGTGCACATGTGCATTGCCTAACCTCATAAACATTTCCTGTGCTCCAATAATGGGAAAGCTAAAACCTCACACAAGTGCAGATAAAAACGAAGCTAACAATTTCATAATCCGTGTAAAAGTGACAGCAAACTTCAAGACAAAATGGAGGCCACACACCTCACTCTCATAAGTGTCTGTATAATCATGTGGTTTCAAAGAAAGGAAATGACAACTAAGGTCACTCATGTCTTTTATATTTTGGCTTTTTAAAGTGATTTTTTTTAAATGTATAACGGAAATGGAACCACATTAGCCTATGTTAACAGTCAAATGGCCTCCATACGCCTCATTGGTAAAAGGCGGTTAGTTCCTCCTAGTCGATCAGTAAACCAAAGTAATGAAATTGAATAGAAGCACCTACTAAATGAAAAAAAAAAATGTACATATGTAGGCAGCAATTTCCCCCCCTCTGTACTCATGTATTATACGGTGCCCCCCTTTGCTGGTATTATGGAAAAAGTTTTGAGTAAAAATTTGTTTTTAAATTCAAAACCGCCGAAAATTTAACAAGTTATTAGGCATGCACAAATCAGTGGTGAGTACAACTGGGAAGCAAATTTGCTGTAAAAAGCGAAATAATTTTCAGATTTGAATCTTTTCATATAGTCACACAGACTGAATGGCAACTCTCAAAATGTCATAGCAACAGACGAAAGGAGACAACCCCACCAAAAGCTAGCTTAGCGGTAGCTAGGACAAAGAGATACATTTTTCCAATAAATGAACGTGAGGCTTTGGACACCAGATCGACTAGATCAATTGCTATATAATTGCAATATGTTTACCATTTTGATCAAACTGTGTTTTGTTTTTCCCGGAATAACGCAAAACGATTCCATCGTCATTTGCTGACGTCAAAATAAATAGAAAATGCGGTCTTTAAGGAGTTCCCAGAGGTAAGAATGCCAAGAGTATGCAAAAAGGTAGCCAGAGCAAAGGATGGCTATTTTGAAGAATCTATAATATAAAACATGTTTTCAGTTATTTCACCTTTTTTTTTGTTAAGTACATAACATATCATAAGTTCATACATAGTTTTGATGCCTTCAGTGAGAATCTACAAAGTCATTCATGAGAATAAAACAAATGCATAGATTAAGGAAGTGTGTTCAATTTGTTTTGCCTGTACTGTGTGTGCATATATATATATATATATATATATATATATATATATATATATATATATATCTTTTACAATAATAATAATAATAATATAAATAAATATTGATGATTTTTTTTAAATCAATTTGATTTTAAAAAAAATAATGTAAAACTATAAATATACGCATATTAAAAAAATTATATATATATATTTTTTTACTTTCAGACTACTAAATTTCCAGCAATTTCAATGTGAGATTTATAAAAACAAAAACGGAATTAAATTGAATAACTTTTTTGATTGACAGTGTCATTGAAAAACGCAAGCCTTACATTTGCATCGGATCTCATTACAATTTACCTTGTGAAGAGTCCAGTGGGTGTTTTATTTTGCAGCAGGGCGACCTTGACTTACTTTAATAGAGCAGCATGTATCCAATTACCTCGACTGTCATCTAAAGCGTCTGACGTGTGCGTATGCGACATTGATTATAGTTGTGAGTCAAACGTGGCTTTACCTCTTGTGGTAGACGCAGAGGCACGCCAGCCTGGCGATGGTCTCGCCCTGCACCAGATCCTCCAGACAGATGGAGCACTCGCCGCTGTCTTTGCTCAGCACATCCGCTGGAAAAACACACTCGTCACCAACGATTCTGATTGGCCAGAGGATTTAAAGAGCACGTGCCGACTTACTGTTGTAGGGAAGCGGAGGAGACGTGAGGCAGCTCAACAGGTGATCTTCGATGCGACCGCCTGGGAACGGCTTAGTGCAGAAAGGACAGCGGATATCTGCACGCACACACACAGACACACTTTTGTGAGTACAAAGAGTTGACAATACTTACACAAGGACTATAAAAAAAAATAAAGACGTTCCATGTCAGTGCTTTTTATGAACAGGCAATGTGACTGAATGGAGGGGGTGACGTTGACCAGGTAATTTACTGCCTTTGGATGTAGCATCGCAGCCATAATAGAGGTGTACGGCAAGAAAGGGGGTGTGCAGTTTAACGCCACACACACACATCTACTGCCCTGCTGAAATCGCAACTGTTGCTGTCAAACAACCATTTTATACTTAAACCAAAAACTAAGAACATCTACGGAAATCCGATTGCATCTGACTGATGATATCTAAGACATTTGTGTATACTTAAAAAAAGAACTAGAAATAAAAAAATGTTTTTTTTTGAAATATCTGATTACGGGATGCAGTGCTATTGCGTGAAAAGCCCACAGTTTTTGTGTGTAAAAGGCAAAGCTGTATAACAGCCCATCTTCTCGTTATAGGGCCTGGATACACTAATCCGGCGTCGGCCAAATGTGACCGACGCCTACCCCCTGTGGCGTTGGCACGTCGCATAGAAAAATGCCGTAAATACACACCGCACCGACTATTACGCACCTTGAGCGCATGCGCGAGAACTAATTCTCCTGCGTACCATCGGCGGCGGTAGTCATTATTCCTAAAGGCAACCCGGCAACCTCTTTACGGGGGCGGGATATAAAAACGTAAACAACTCATACCGTTGTTGACAGCGGCGCCGGGGTAAACGCAGCGGCCACCCGGTGAAGCGAAAACGGGCGCTGGAACAAGCTTCATTCCCGAACGCATGGATGGTACTCTGCAGTGGCGTATCCTGGACCTTGTCGACTCATGGCTGCTACCAACCGTCGGTTCACCCGAAAAGCTTTGGCCGTGCCGCACTCCGCGTTTTGGACGCCAGCTTCTTAAGGAGCTTCCTCGAGACCGCCGGATGGAAGTGCCATGCACCCCTGCTTCTCCCACAAGGATCGCGCTGTTAAATGCGCAGTCATTGACAAACAAAACATTTATTTTGAGGGAGTTTTTCCTTTCCAACAACTTGGATTTCTGCCTGACAAAGACCTGGACTGTCGCTGGGGAGTCCACCGTTATGATTGAATTACTACCGCCTGGCTGTGCTTACTTGGACGCTCCGAGGACGTCGGGCCGAGGTGGAGGAACGGTGACTATTTAAAAAACAAATTTAAATGTAAACGATGTCTATTTACCACATCGATCACAGCTTTCAAGCCACCTTCTTTGAAGTCGGCCAAACTGTCACTGTGCTGTGTCATTGACCTCCAAAATACAATAAGGACTTTATAAATGACTTTGCCGAAATGACTTCTTGCCGAAATGACTTCTTGCCGAAACCATGCTGAAATATGATCATATCCTCTTTATGGGGGAGTTTAATATTCACGTGTGCTGTCCTGAAAAAACATAAAGTTGAGTTGATTGAGTACTGTTTGTCACTTGTTCTCCTTGCCCCCGTGCGCTGATTCGCTAGCTAACAGCCAATCACAGAGATCAAATGCCCCCGACGCCGATTCAACAGCTGGAAACGCCCACCCCCCGACGTATTCCAACTTGATCTGACTTTACGACATTAATTTTACACTGATCAGACGGCGCATGCCGTCGGCCCAACGACGTCCGATAGGTGTATCTAGGCTTGTAGGGTTGCATTATTGCCCATCCTGTACAGTTTGCCGATAGTATACAGCTCTGTAAAAACAGGCCAAATGTGCTTGTTTCAAGCTGTTAATTGATAATTAGTCACTCTTGTCAAATACCGGTGCTATTTTTATGTAGAAAGCAAAATAGGCGACAGTATTTACCTGGTTTACTAATGTTTTTGCATTTGTATTGTATTGACGTACTCTATGCTGCAGGGATGTGATTTGACCAAAGTGAAATTATCTGAAAATTTAGCCGGGGGTCTAGGGGCCGCTGGCACCCAGCTAGGTCCAGGGCAGTGCCCTGGTGGGGGGACAAGGAGGGCAAAGCCCCCCGGAGCTCAAAGCATGGGTTTTCCGTGTTTTTAAGTACTTTCAATGCACTCACATGACAAAGAAATAGACAAAACAACAGCATAAATTTTCAATGTATATTGAACTATCCCATATAAAATGGCAGTTTTAGTCAACTCAAAATCAGTCACATTCAAAAACATTGGACGGCCTTTGCTTTTAAAAACTATCACTGAGAATATCATCATATCTAACTAATGTGATTACTAAGTTAACACATAAATAATGTTGAAGAGTTCAAATTTCATGAACAAATAATTGTATCATGACCAAATGAAAAGTAACTCATATTAGAGCATACCACAAATGTCTTTGTTATAGCAGAAGATGTTATCTGTCGGAGTCCTGTGCATACACAATGAACTACAAAAAAAAAAAAAAAAAAAAACGTAATTTTTTTTTTGGGGGGGAGATAAAAAAAGCGGAATTTCGCGAATTAGCGGAAAAATCTCATCCCTGTATGCTGGTATATTATCAGTCAGAATTCTGATACCTTGATGACACCATTTGCTTGTGGCTCAGATGCGGAATATTTTCCAGGATCTCTGAGTTGAAGTTGAGATGTTGCTTCTGTGTTTGGTAATCCCAGAAAGGAGGGACACTCTCTTTGCCTGCCCAGTTGCGTCAAATAAATTATTGTTGACAAACCACTGTTCTATATGCTTCATCTAACTGTGTGCTGATACGTCACTGTATGAAAGTCCAAACAGCTATGGAAATATCCCAAGTATCTGTGGGTTCTGGTAGGCACTGGAAGAAAAATCCAGCTCTTCTGTTACAATTTGCTGTCAATTTTTGTTAGAAGACAACGTAAAAGAAGCTTAGTTGGAATGTAAAGGAGTCGAGACGTTGCCTGTGCGCAGGAGAATGCCAGAAAGGCAGGACAGGAGTGTGAGGTTTAACACCCGACACTTACTTCTCCACCCTGTTGTTGCTGCCAGGCAACTATTTTATACATCCCACCAGACACTGACGTCTTCTATCTGATTGCAAGATGTGGTAATACAGTGTGAAGCGCATAGTTGTTTCCGTGGGTTATGTCATGTGTAAAAGGTAAAGACAACGGGGCAGATCGCGACGATTAATTGAATTACAAAACGTAAGGTAGAATTTTTTATTTTTTTCGCGGACTAATGTTACTGCAGCCACACGCACCACTCATGTTAGAATTTGAGATGGTGGCGCCAACTTAAATTCTAAACTATATTTTAGTTTTGTATTTTTTTTTTCATCTGCAAGTTCAGAGTATAAAGAGTTGAGGATCATTTCACGCTTGACAAGATAGAGAAAGAAAGCGTGATAGGTGTCTACGATCGCAGTCGTGATGGAATGCACTCTGACAACGCTTAAGATTATTTATTAGTACTCATTTGTTTAATTTACCATAGCTAACGCTAGCCGTAGCCGTCTGACAAATGGCTGGCTAGCTCGTTGTCACACGAAGAAATTCCCATTTTGCCATCTCCAAGCTTCGTCAGCTACACTTTGCAGTAATTCCATAAAACTTTTGTCTTCTTTTAGTTTAAAGCGGCATCTTTTTCATTTCTGAGAATGACTCCATAAAAAGGAAGGAAGTCGGACATGGTCAGGTCAGTGAGCATTCAGCAACAAATGTCCGTATGTCGAAACATGAAAAGTGACCAAACATCGGTTCTGGGTGTCGCAATTTATAAATGATTAAATATAACTTTGAGGCAGAATTTTTTTTGCGTCACCCTGGGTTCTCCCATTGGCCAAGGTACGGCGAGTGATGCTGGAGGCTAAAGTAAGTTATTATAAACTAAAAGGAAAAACTTTACATAGGTTGAAGTGAATGGTGTAGATAAAGTGCTATAGGAGGTGCACTCCATTTACCATTTTGACCAAATTGAAATTTTCATTTGTCGGACTATGATGTGTTTTTTGGGGGAAAAAGTTAAATGAGTAACTCATTCAAGTTGATTCAGAACTCATTCGTTCGCGATCTGGGTTTTGAGTGCAAGTCTGAGCTTTAGCAATAATCACGCCGAGTCACTCAACATGTAAACTATAGTAAATAATCAGCCAACATCTATACTCAGAAACTGCCGCGTACGCCATTCACCAGGCCAGACCTGCCTTTTAAAGCCATACCGAGTTAGTCACAGATACTACAGTAGAACGTGAGGATGGCAACCCCAAATTGACAAAATAAAATAAATAAGATAATAACCTTTATGCATATTACTCTGTTTAATGCTGCAAAATATTTTGGGGGATTATTGATAATCTATGGGATAGCTATAGAATACTGTATTGTAAAAATATTTGCTATCTGGAGCCCAAGACAGATTATCTGTTACTTCTGTGATGTGGCTATTAGGCAGAATTTTTGAGTGAAAGAGTCGCACAAGAGGATTTTTCGTGGTCTGAGCAAAGTTCTACCATCCATGGACGACGCAGATGGTCCAAAGCATTCCCTCCCGGCATACATTCTCCCACGCCAGCATTTCCTCATTTTTAGACCCCATTTCCCCTCCATATTGGCTGGAGGGCCTGCCCGGAAAAAGCCTGAAAACACATGATGGTGTTTTGTCCCGACTAGGGCCTCTACACAGCTCTGATGAAAGTGAAACTAGGCCTTCTTTAACAAGACATCAACCGCTCTTTCTGTCAATTGGCAGGCCTCTACCATGACAACTGTCATTGCGGCCTTGAGACAAGAAGGGAGGGTGGTCTTGCTTGTCATTCCATCAAGTCTTACGCCAGCAGCTCAGTTTACACAATACAGCCTCAGATGATTTCCCTCATCATAAAAGCACGAGAAATGAGATTATCTGCACAAGAATTCAAGTTCTTCAAATCCGTTTCAGTTCCACACGTTGTTGTAAATTACAGACAACAGTCTTTTATTACTGCTCGACTGACAAACTTAATTGAAACTGCTTGCCTTTACAAATCCAATCATTTTCTCATTCACACTGGGTCAATTATTATTAGTTTTTGGTCACAGTGAGTCTATTTAGTGGAGTTGGTTAAATCTGTTGATTAAAACTAATGAGAACTGTGAACCAAATCAGCTGTGTGTCTCAGTGATTTATTCATATTTACATTCTGTTCATTTTTATTTCACACGGCATGTTCTGAACTTCTGACCCAAGCCAGGCATCCTCCACATAATTGTCAATTAAACTATGAACTACACATCTTTTTTACATTTATGTAGCCTATCTTACATTGATAGATGATTAATTTTTAATGTTTAAGAGAAAATAATATTTTTGCAGAAGCAGATCTCACGCCTGTGTCAAGGCTCCATCTGCCCTCTGTGAGACTTCTGTTCTTTTTGTTTAATATGTACGAGGATTAATTAAATGTTTTACTGTTTTGAGATTTTCCCTAATGACCAACAGGTTCAGGAATGTGGTGGGAACATGGGCATTTCTCAAGACAGTTTTAAGATCCCTCTTGGAGCACTGTTGCCTTAGTGGCTAGTACAATTTCAGTTTTAGTACAATTCCCTTTGATTTAACGCACACAGGTAAATCTAAAATCAATTAAAGCAGTCAAGAAACGTTGCGTGACTTGTGTTTTAAATCATCATTAAAGATGAAAGTAGAGTCGACTGTAGCTAGACTGTCAGTCAAATCTGTAGGACGTTAGTGGCATATTTAGTCAGATTTATTTGAGTTGAACATGACATGAGAATGTTGAATGGTCACGTCTCGACTTACTGCCGTGGCGGTTGTTGACGCGGTACAGGCCGATCCAAGCCTCAGACACCGGCCGCTGGTGGGTGCCCCGAACCCGGGCCGACCTGGCGCCGACGCTGCGGCCCCCGGCGTGTCGATTTCCGGGCAGCCGCTCGGAGAAAGTGCGGTGGGGCGTGCGGCCTGTTTCGTCCCCGGGCTGGTGCTCCACATTGGCGGGCGCCTCCGGGCTTGTGGTGCCGTCGTCCTCAGCTTTTCCCTCGCTGTGGTTGTCGTCCGCCGGGGACGCCTGGCTCATGCTAGCGGGAATGCCGTGGTGGTCGGCCGGGCTGCCATCGGCGCTCGCTCCATGCTGGCCCAGGTCGGAGTCACTGCCCTCCTCGGAGCGGCTCCGGTTGACTTCGGTGTCCTCGAAGCTACCCGAGAAGTCCACCATGAGGCTGGTGGGCCTGGCACAGCGGGACCGCCGGTACGAATCTCGCTTGGCGGTGCCGTCCTTCCCGAGAGTGGACGGCACCGGGTCTTCCTGGAGGCGACTCGCTCTCGTGCCCATTGCTAGCGAGCGGGCGGGCGGGCGGGCTAATGGAGCTTGGCTAGCCGAGCTATCGAACGTTTTTCCAACACGCGAACAACGACCTCGACTCGACCCTTTCAGCCGCGGCGTATTCGTCTGGAAACGACACCCGCCAGCAGCTGCCTGGCAACCGACGTAGTGGAGCGACTTAAACTGGACGCGCGTTTCTTCTCCTGGGTTTAGTTTGTCCTTCTAGTCCACAGTTTCCTTTCTTTTATGACGTACTGGTTCTCGTTGCTGCAGCGGAAATAGAGCGCTCTCGTTTCCTGCTTTGAACTGTGTACAACAGTTACGGTAACGCAGATGTGCTTGGCGACGAGTTGACCATTTTAACCATGACCCCCCCCCCCCCTTAAAGTCATTGCCTCGCCTTGTATTTTTATAAAATTATTTCGTCTCTTATCGTTTAAATTGTTGTTTATTTTTAACAGAAGTTGAGGTGAATTTCAGAAGAAGGGGCGCGTGAAGGAGAGGGCTTACGGTAAAAAAAAAAAAAAGGGCACCATGTCAACCAATCAGCGCGCGCGTACTAACGAGCATACCACACCTGCCAATCGGCACCTTCGAAAGAAAGAACAGCTGGCCGACGTCAGCCAATCGTCCTGGAAAGAAGCAGCTGGGCCGCATGAGGTCATTTACAGGAACCGTAGGACAAGTTTGTGTTTGACTTGATTGAACAAGCTACGCGAACGAATGACACAGCAGAGCTGAAGACGCCGACAGCTCGCGTTCAAATGAAACAGGTGCGGCTTATATCTAAATATTTCTTTCTTGCCGCTGAGTTTGTCTGGTAAACAATGTTTACACGAATTGGCTGCTCACTGCTAAACCGCCACACCTACACAACGCAGTTGTCGCCCACTTCACGTGTAACCAGTTTAAGCTGTTTTTAAAGCATCAAAACACCAAGATATTTCTGAACAATGTGGGGGAAACACACACCATAAGAAGGCATGACAACTTTATTATATTACAGTACTTCTTCTGCGTGTTTGATCCATTCCAGGCTTCCCTGCGTCGTTAAATAGACTTACATGTTGTGTTTCCAAGGTCTAAAAAGACATCAAATTGTTAATTTGGTAAGGTAAGGTGAATTCCACTGATTGTCACACCCAACTAAGTGGGGGCGAAATTCGTTCTCCGCATTTGACCCATCCCCTGAGGGAGCGGTGAGCAGCAATGATTGCGCTCGGGAACCCCAACATGTCCTGTTGCTTACAGTAGTTAAAACATCGACGTTAAGCTTTAGGGTTATAAGTACATATACTTAATTAGTTACTTCCTACCACCGTGGAGATGTTTTCAGGTGATTGTCTTTGCATTATGGCTCTTGTTCAACTGTGTTCAAGACAGGCTTTCGTAGACTTTGTTCCCACTTTATTGATGTCTGTCACCGACGTTATCGACACACCCTTCTCTTTTGTCATACAACGTTTGTTCAAGTGAGGAATGCTAACCCATTCATCTCGTCTGTCTCTAATGTTGTGCCAACTTGATTGGCTTATTTCCATTCAGGAATGAGGGCGCTGAATTTGCAAACAAACATGGCCTCCACAGGCGGGACAAGCTTGTCCTCCAATTACGTGCCTCCATGTCTGGAGAACAAACTCCTGATGCAGTCATCCTCCTTATTGCCGAGCGCCTCCCTGCAGTCCTTCGGCTTGACCTCCACCTCCTCCAGCCTCCTCGTCTCCTCCTCGTCCTCCAACTCTTCTCCGCTCCTCAGCATTGAAAACACCCTTCTGAACTCTTCCCGTCTGACCTCTTCCGCTCCATCCACCACCAACCGTCTCCTCGCCTCCTCTTTAGCCAGCGGCACTCTCCTCTCTTGCTTTTCCCAGCCGCCTTCTGTCTTTCCACGGCAAGCAGACCAGAAGAAGGTTGATGATGGTGGAGGGGAAATACCAGAAGCGCAGCCTTGCTCTTTTGAAGAAACAAGCGTGGTAAGTGAACATCTCCTTAGCTCTCACTTATACAAGATTGGGGAATCCAGGTCCAGGAAGTAAAAACCCTGAAACTGTTTGACTTTAGCCACAGGTGCTTCCACTCAACAGGTGGAGACGTGCCCATTTACCTACCTGTGGCTAAAGCCAATCTGTGGCAAAGTTTTTACTTTTTGTACCTGGATTCTTCAACCTTGCACTTACTTACACAAGCCACAAAAATGTAAGATTATTGGTCTTTCAGGAGAAATTCCAGGATTAACCTAAACCTAAAATGCACTCTAAAGTCTATAACTTAATTTTACATTCTCCAAACTTGTGGTTGCACATGTCCAATTGTTGAATGTTTCAGTACTTTTTGTACAATTTGATCCACGAATCGAACAATACATTTCTTAGTTCAGTTAGGATTGGTATTTAAACAGCTCTCTTCATCATGCGGTAGACATTGGGCCACCACGTGACCAAGATGACACCTAAAGCTGGCATCATGCTGAGCCCGACTGAACTGTCGCACAGCATATGGGGTTTGGCAACTAGTTTCCACACATGGCTGACCGTCGACCAATAATTTTGCTGCAAGTAAAAATTGGAACTGCCAGTGAATGGCAATTCAAAAGTGTCACGGATGCAACGGCCAGTCAAATATACAATTTCATATCAAATATACAGTATATTTCCAGGTAAACCCGAGATTCAGCTAGCTGCCACCAAGCTGTACCATTTAAGTATATGCAGTACCACACATATTTTACAATTATGCTTAACTATATTTATATTTTCATATGTAAATGTGGGTAGGAAAGCAAAGTATGGAGTCATTGTCACAAAAATGCATGGGTAAAGCCAATTAATAGAACCAACAGCCTTTGAAATAACCACTCTTCTTTTAGTTTCTTGCCCGTTTCTGCTCTTTCTATTATTATAATATGCAGCAGCCAAGGCGTCCCGCTTCTTCCTTGACAATTGCGCCATGTTTGTGGTTAAAAAACAACAGCAAAAGAAAAGTAGAATGCAGTTTCTGTAGTCTGTGGTGCCTCAAAACGTTATTTTCCAGAAAACCACAGTTTTTCATGTTGCAGTTTTTCAGTTGCACTAGGTTTATTATACCTAATGTGCGAGGTTAAATGCCCAGTGCGTGTCAGGGTGTCACTGACCTTTTTTTTTCTTTTTTCTTTTCAACAATTGACCCTTTCAGTCACTTTCTTCTGCATTGCTGGGTGTGTGGCGAGAGTTGAGTGATTGTGCAGTGCCGAGCGAGTAGTGTATTTTGGTCTTTTCTCTTTCAGGTGTATTCCGACGAAGATGACCAAATGTCGACTGACGGGGAAGGGGAAAGTGAGGAGGAATTGGTTTCACCAAAAGCCATGGAGGTGCACGAACCAGAGCACCAGAAGAAGAAGCAAACTGTGGTCAGCAGACGGAAGGAATTTGCAGAAGTAGTCCGCAACAAGCAGCAGATTGAAGAGGAGATCAAGAATAAGAAGGTAAGGCGGGAATAACATACACGTTTGTCATTCCATTTCTATCACTAACTAGATTGGTGGTGAGTCTGTCACAGATATTTAGCTGATAGACCAGTCAATAGCAAAGCACGTACAGGATTCACACTCAATTAACTAGCAGTGTAACTACACTAAAACTCACAATTTAGTTGGTTGTAAGGTCTCATTTGGGTGCACAAGATTGCTTTTCTTTTGTGCAAATAGAAATCTAAACTTTCCAAACTTAACAATGTATTCAGTAAAAAAAAAAAAAAAGGCAAACAGTATACAGACGCTCCCCACCTTATGAACGAGTTACGTTCCGGACATCGTTCGTAAGGAGAATTTGTTCGTAAGTTGCTTCAGTGCTATATTTTGTATTATAATTTATGTTTAAAGCCTATATAAGTATATTGAAGGTTTATATAAGTATGTTTAAGGCTTGTACAAGTAACCTGCATTGGTTTGTACTGAAAAAAACTTAATAAAATGGAGAGAATACGTACAGTACTGTACTGTACTACGTATGTTAGAGAGAGAGAGAGCGAGACACACACACACAGTATGTACATGTACGTAATAAGATAAATAAAATGAAGTTTAACTTACTTTTGGAAGATGTACTCGATGCTTAAGGAGATGATGGAGGAGGAGGAAGAGGAGGATTTTATATCATGAGAGATTCTTCGTCGTCGCTGGAATTGGCTTCAAAAGTTATTTCCTGCTTCATGGGGACCGGCGTTTCTTCCTCCTCCTCCTCGCCACGTTGCTCAGCCTCCAATGAGCTCTCACAGCGCCAATCGTCGGTATTAGCGGCGGAAAGAAGCACTACGCGCAATACAAAATCTAACTTACAGCATTTCTTTCCGAACATTTTTCGACATACTGTACGCGCAGAAATGTTTGTATGTACCGTTGTTCGTAACTCGAATGTTCGTAAGTAGGGGAGCGTCTGTATAACGTCCTTTCTTCTTATTTAATTTTTTTTTTTCATTTATTAAATTCTAACCTCAAACAGCTGGCAATGAATTCACCAATCACTGAAAGCTTAAAAAATCAAATCAAACTTATATTTATAATAATTGAGTACAGCTGAAATATTTTCAGGTATGTGTAAAAGTTTATTATTAGGTAATGAAGGCTGCAAACAGCTGTAACAATTGACACTTATTGTGTAGAGGCCAGCAGAGGCTGTTTAAATGCCACTAGAAATTGATTTCGCTAATCATAAATTATGTCTGCTAGCCAAGTGTGAACAGAGCACCAGGCAGCCTCCCTCGCTGCCCCTTACTTAATTTTTTTGTGGGGGAACTTAGTACATTTCTCAGCCATTCCAAATTTTCCATACCGACAGTTGCTCATACTGTGTATTGTAGATATCAGAGATTCAAACTTAGAAACTCTGACTAATAGGCAGAAATGTTACACACATGCTTCACTGTCCAAATCTGATCACCTTAATAGTTTTTCAACCTGCTACTTTATAACATTTTGTCCCCTCAGTATTTCCTGCTGAATGCCGTGTGCTGTTCCCTGGTCCACAAAAGCACCAACCCGGGTCAGACGGACTGGGACTCTGAGCAGAGTGTGTGGACCAAAATCACCAGCCTGGTGAAAGATATTGCCGCGTTCGACCCCCAGTTTGTTCTCAAGGTACAAGGAGTACAGAACACATCAGAATAAAATAATAATAATAATTTGACACTTACAAAAAGCATCACATGTACGAGGACATGGATGAAAAAAAATCTGCCTTTGGGGCTGCTTTAGAGAATACTTTGTTTCATCTGGGGAACCCACTTATATACAAAAAAAAAACAACATTGGGAAGGACGTTCTGTTTTAGTTGCTTCTTTGATTGGCTATGTTCTGTTCTCGTCACATTTCACAGTCAAAGGATTCAAGTAGTTTGTTTCCCCACTCAAATGAAAATTTTTGTTCAGAAATATTTGAACACGTTTAATTTTTAAGATTGTTGGACCGACCCGTTTCTGTCCCTATCTTGTAAGACAATCTTATTAGACACAAGATTGTCGGGCATTTGATGTCCTTGGTTGAGAAGGAGCAATAATCTGAACAATAACAGCCAGATTGTCTTTATATGTGTACCTACCTGGCATTAGTCAATAGCGTGCAGTCCTAAGCATGTCCACATAATGTTCCACTCCAGTCCAGCAGGTAGCAATAACACATTACAAAATGGGTGTCGACAAAGGATGTGTGTTTGACTTAAATGCCATTGAATAGTTTTATTGAAGAGAAACCAATTAATGCCAATCAATTAATCAAAACTTTTATGATATATACAGTACATGCAGGCCAAAAGTTTGGACACACTTTATTTATTCAATGCTTTTGCTTTATTCTGGTTACTTTTTAGATTCTCATTGAAGGCATCAAAACTAGGTATGAACTTATGTGGAGTATGTAGTTAATAAAAAAAGGTGAAATAACTGAAAGCATGTTTTATATTATAGATTCTTCAAAATAGCCATTCTTTGTTATTGTTACTTTTTTGCATACTCTTGCATTCTTATCTCTGGGAACTCGTTAAAGACTGTTGAAAAACCCTTTCAGGTGACTTGAAGCACATCAAGAGAATGCCAAGAATGTGCAAAAAAAAAAAAGAAGTAGATGGTGGCTATTTATTTATGTATTTTAGTATTTATTATTTATTATTTTCACAAAAAAATGTTAAGTACCGATACATAACTCCACATGTGTTTGTTAGTTGTCATAGTTTTGATGCCTTCAGTGAAAATCTACAATGTACATAGTCATGAAAATAAAGCAAATTTATTGAATGAGAAGGTGTGTATAAATTTTTGGCCTGTACTGTATATACGATATACAAAGGGTAATAATCTTTAGAGACATCCAATAATCAGGCCTTTGATCGAAATTGGGGAATCGGGCACCAAAAATAGGTTCTATTATCGGTATCTGTGTTACTTCGCTTTGAGTCATTCATGGACTCTCAACTTTATTTATACAGCACCATAGCTGCATACAAAATGTTATACATGCAGTAAAAAGCAGACATATAACAACAAAGACAATTAAAACAATAAATTAACAACATAAATACGGTACGATAAATAACTAACAAAGCCGAGTCTCATGCTGAGTTGAAAGCCAAAGAATAAAAATGTGTTTTAAAAAGAGTATTATTTTACTCTTAGACTCTAAAACAATTGGGTCAAAAATAACCCAACTACGGGTCAAAAATGGACCAATCCTCTACTTGGGTCGATTTGACCCAACTTTGAGTCAATAAATGGGTCTTTCAGCATAAAACAACTAACAAATATCAGTCAAATCCTTTACTTTTGGGTCAATTTGTATAAAACAATCCAGAAAGTTGGGTCAAATTGACCCATAACGTGGATCGGTGCATTTTTGATCCATAATTGGGTTACTTTTACCCAACTGTTTTTAGAGTGTACTTTGCGCTCCCCTCCATCTAGGTGGCGCTGTACACAAGACAAGAGTTGAACATCCGCATCACCGCCAACTTCCTGCTGGCCCTGGCCGCCAATCACCCGCCCACCAAATGTCACGTGCGCCGCTACTTCTGCGCCACCGTCCAGCTTCCGTCCGATTGGCTGGAGGTGGTGCGCATATACAGCACGGTATGTTGACCACGATCCTGTTGTCAAAATGGCTCAGCGGTGCCCCCGGCTGACCTCCTTCCCAATCCGCTCTTTTAATTGTTTTCAGTGTTTCAGCCGCTCGCTGCCCATGTGCCTGAAGAAGGCCATGACCGACAAGTTCAAGGAGTTTAATGAGTATCAGCTAGCTAAGTACAACACACGCAAGCACCGCTGTAAGCACAACCGCAACAAGCGCAAGAGCAAGGTACGGTACTTACCGTTATTACTTCTTATTGTCATGTTTTGTGCGTCTTATGGAAACTATTACATTTAGATGCATGCAACAGGTGCTGACTTCCACAAAGCCAAACAATCCCACTCTATCCTCAAATATGGTTAGCCTCAGCCCTAAGGCTGCACCTCGATTAATTATAGGGTGTGTTGTCTACTTAAAAAAACAACAGTAACAATTCCTAATCAGCAGACGACAATCTGCGTGCCCTTGTTAAGTAAAGGTTAACTAATCACCTTACTTAAAATAAGTGCCTGTTTACCATAGTACGTGTGGTATTTAGTTTTTGAGATTTTAGGAATTTCTTTGGGAAGTGCTTTTCTAATGACATTGTCATTTTAAAGCCTTCCTCTCAACAAGTCGCGTTACTTCAAACAATTGGCAGTTTGCCATTGTACATGTTGTGAACGGTTAGTTTTTGCATTTGAGATTTTGTGAATTTGTGTTGCTCTGTATTCATATTTCTGTCATTGTAAAAGGCTTCTCTGAAATAGTCACCTCAAATAAACACCTGTTTACCATTGTAAATGTAGTATAAATGTGAAATTTTTGCTTTGGAGATTTTAGTGTACTTTATGTATGGCTAATGTTACTGTCTTTGATTGGATGCTGACCAGTTCAGGTTGTACCTTGCTTCTTGCAGCACACCCTAATGGAGGCTGGATGGATGAATGGGGGAAATAAACCATCTCTCAATTAATCGACTTACTACAAATAAATGCCCGTTTGCCCTTGCATATATGTATAAATATTTAATGTCTTTGATAATTTGAGATTGCCAGTGTAAATATTTAGTTTTTACATTAATTTGAAATTTAATGAATTCAAAATGTGTTGCTCGTATTGCTGTCATCTTTAATATTCTGCAGAAACCAAGCACGGCGGATCTGACAAAGTGGGCCAACTGGCTCCGCTCCGACGCGTCAATTCTGCAGAAATATGTAAGTTAAAAGAAACCCATAATCAATACAATGTTAATGTGAAATCCACAACATCTATTTTAAGGGTGATTAATGCTGACTTGTGTGCGTGTGTAGCTGAAAGTAGACGCCAAACAGACTGTGGACAAAAAGCAAGATGAATTTAACATGAAGAAGATGATCAAGAAGCTTCACATCAAAGAACCAGCCGAGCATGTCATGGCCATCCTGGGGCGAAAGTAAGATCAGTGCTGAATTATGCAAATGAGTCAGACTATCACCAAGGCGCCCGAGGTCTTCAACATCTTCTTGTTTGAAGGTATCCTGCGGACCGCAAGGCGTTCATCTCCAGCGGTCTGAAGGGTGACTGGGAGCGAGACAGGGCGGGCCAAAGGATGAAGCTCAAGGACGCCGAGACATGGGAACGTCTGCTTAGTCAGTGGGGCAACAAGGCCGCCACCTGGGAGAAACTCATTGGTATGTTATTTATCTCTCGCTCGCTCTCTTGCACTCTCTTTCTCTCGCTCCCTCTCCCTCTCTTGCACTCTTTCACTCACTCACATCACATCACCAAACTTAATCTTAAAAAAAATCTTCATAATTTGTTTTGATCCATTTTTATCTGTGACAAATGACACATTGTCAATGATTTTATTTTATTCTTTTTTTTTTTTTTTTTTTAACAATGGATGTGGAAATCAAAATCTGTCAATTTTATACTCATTTGAATGATCTTTGTGTTGAAAGCCACAGATTGGTGACTAAAATTTCTTAAAAAAAGAAAACAAAATGATACCGGCTGAATATGTAAAGAATGACAATGAATCCATTATCTAATTTCAAGTTTATGCAGGATCAGAATCTGCAATGTCATACATTTGATTAGGATCTTATTCAGATTTTGCATTAATTTTAATAATTCTGTGTGGTCCCATGTAGCATCTTTCAGATGCTTATGTTTCTGTTAAATGTCTTTTACAATTGGATCATGTAGAAATTCCAATAATATAGCTGTACGCACATCAACATGCGCTTCTCTTCTGTCCAGACAATAAGTCGCTACCCTTCATGGCCATGCTGAGGAACCTGAGAAACATGATCAATAAGGGCATCAGTATGACACATCACCAGAAGATCCTCAACAGGCTCACCAATAAAGTGAGAGGCTCGCTTTCATTGTCATCATTTTAGCAAATGTTGAACCGAGGGTTTATGAATAGCTAGCAAAAAGTCACTATGATTTGTTAACAGAAAGCAGTTCTTCAGAGTCGACAATTTCCATTCCGCTTCCTGTCTGCCTACAAAGTTATCATGGAGCTTCGCAAGCTTTGTGAGTCATCATATTTTTATTTATCCTGACCATTTCAAGGTTAGTTTGTCCCTAAAGCTTGAGACAGTTTTAAGTCAAGTCAAATGTATTTGACTTGATCACAGAAGAGTCTCAAAGGGCTTTACAGGTAACAACTGTTGAATTCAATGGGATTATGATTTGATTCAATATGGTATGGCTGTAGCTTTTGTAATGTTTATTAATATTAACAGCCCAAACTATCCAAGTTAATTAAATTAAAAGAATCAGGAAATCATTCGCAATGTCAAACAGTTATACCTGCACCATCATTAGGGATGTAACGATATCCAAACTTCACAATACGATATCACGATATGATGGTCACGATACGATTATTATCATGATATTGTGGGTAGGCTGGCAATACAAAAAAAGTCACAATTTTGTAAAAAAAAAAGAAAAGCTCATACTTAAAAAAAAAAAAATATATATATATATATATTTTGCTTCCGTTCATCACAGCAATGCATTTAAACAACCTACAATCTCTAATAACACTTAATATTGTGGCACTTACTTGCTAATACAAGCACACATTGTGTTCCTACACATATTGACTCAGTTCACAAGCATATTCATATGACCATTAGCGTGGATTTTAAACATATAAGGGCCAAAACATGCTTTGTGAAAGTTAAACGGCACTAAAAAACTAGCCACCAGAGTGTGCTAGAGCTGCACAAATTGAATCTCAACCCGACTTTTGTAGATGTGCTGCTTTTAATATTATGGCATGACGACAATGATATATTGTGGCAGTTTTAATGTCGCAATATCACGATATTGCCATTATCGTTATATCCATAAGACGATTCGATACATATTTCAATACACGGTGTGCAATATATTTCAAGGATGTCACGATTTTCAAATGCGATTTGGTTCATCAAATCAAAACTTATTTACCAATTGGAATTTAATTTTGTTACACCTCGAAGTTTAAGTAAACTTTTCATCGTCAAAATACTAATCAGTAAACTTGTACATGTACACTGTAAGATTTGTATGAAAATATATTTATTTATCTGAAAATTCTGGCTTATAACTGAGCCACTGCATTTAACAAACAGGTTGCAGTCTGTTTCATGTTTGAACAGCACTGAAATATAATATTAAGGCTTAATGTTCCATTAATATAACATTCTTCCATGCTTAATGTGTAAATCCTAACCCTAAGTAAGACGTTTTTGTTGAATATTCCCATAAAAAATTGCTGTTTAAAAAACAATTCGGCCGCATATTGAATCGATTCGAGAATTGCGCGCTGTAATACTGCGATATATTGCCGAATAGATTTTTTCTAACACCCCTTTTATTTATTATATATATATATATATATATATATATATATATATATATATATATATTATAACATTTTTAATTATGTTTGAATATTTTTTTCATTGCTGACAAACTCCTGCTGCACAGTCCAGCCCATTCATCAGTAATATAGTGAAAACGAGAAGAAATGCAGGTTAGGGGTCACTGTGCTCATAGTAGAAAAAAAAAAGTTTGCATTTAGTGGCAGCAGAGAGTGCATGCAGCACTATTATGCCACTTTTCCACTGCACCCTAGCTATTATTGAAATTGAAGTTCAGAATGACAAATGCTATCAAACAACTGTGAGAATGTGGAGTGATACACTGCGGAAAAGGGCTGATCAAAAATATGCAAGGGGTCCAGAACCCCAAAAAGGTTGAGAAACACTGGAGCACCTAGAGCTAAGACAACGAGATAAGCTAACATTAGCATGTCTGTTTATTTTAGTCATTCAGGTACACAACAATAAAGCAGTAGTGACAAATCTGCTTGCCCAATGGGCAGCCGTCACTGGTTTAGTACCTCATTGTACCAGTTGAAACGCATCATTTGGGCCAAGATGGCATCATGCAAAATGACTTTACTTTAATTTTACTTTAATTACTTTCCTCCGTGCTCCCCACAGCCTTGCCGCAAACATCCCCCAACAACGAGATCCTGAAGAACATCCTGAAGGGGATCCCAAAGAGCAAGCGCTTCCGCTCCCAGGACTGGGAGTCGACCAGCAAGAAGCGGCTGCGGGTGGCGCTCGGCGTGCCCTTTGTCTACCGCCTTTACCGCACGAAGAAGGATCAGATCTTCAAGGCTAAGTATGACAACATAAGTCAGATTCTCATTACAATTGAAGAAATGCGAAAAAAGAAGAATAGAAGAATATTACTAAAACATGATTTGTAATTACTTGTTGATAAAATAATTGCTATTTTTCTATATCTTATTTAACAATAACAATAATATAGCTCATATAATAACGGTAAGATAGTTTATAATAGTGTTGTTGTTTTTTTAATAATCATAGGTCTAGTAGTCGCTAATGTATATTACATAGGTTGCCGCACCTTACAAGAGGCGGACATGTTATGGATGCCCGAAAGAGAATAGCTTCGCAAACCTAGTATGCGTCAGGTGGTGCTTAGAGCTAACGTCGGACCCAATGGTTTGACCGCCGCTTACCTTCCACAGTCGAGGCCTGCAGGTGGTCGTTGCTTGTCTCCCTCTGCTTTGCTAGCTTCTCTCACTAGCCGCTCTCCAGCGAGTTATTGCTCGCTGCTCGTGCTAGCTTCTACTCGCCAGGCTGCTCGCTCGCTCACTCCAAATAATAATTGGTCGTAACTTGATGCTAGGCTTGCAAAGTGTGGTCTCTCTGAGGTATAGTGCACATGCTTCAAAGTCATTGCATTCTATTATTTCACCGCTAGATGGCACTAAATTCTACACACCATAGCTTGAAATAAAATGTAAAGAATTTAAAAATAAATTACCACAACGTTTTTTGCTTCAAGTCGAAGGAGTGATTCACACTCCTGTGGTTGTAATTTATTTTATTTAAAACTTTTCTACTTGTTTTGGACAAATGTATACATGTGAAAAAGTATTAAACATGTTATGAAATGGTTCGCAGTCAGAGGGAGTACACCATCAGCCTGCTGGACCGTTACCAGCAAGCCCTGGAGACGGCAGTGCAGATCTCGTGCCGCTACAACATCCCGCCCCTGTCGGGAAGCACAGTCATCTTGATCGACATCAACGTGGATAGCAGACCGACTAGGACCAAAAAGCTGGACTTTTGTCTTCCACCTTATTTGGAGCACAATGAAGAGGAAGAAGAGAGTGAGGAAGAGGAAGGGGGTGAGGAAGAGGAAGGGAGTGAGGAAGAGGAAGGGAGTGAGGAAGAGGAAGGGAGTGAGGAAGCGGAAGATAAAAGTAGTAGTAGTCCACCTGACTCGGAGCACACCAAGGATGAGGATGTGGAGGTGGAGGTGGAAGAGGAACATGAAAGGAAAAAGAAAAAGAAAAAGAGTGAAGAGGACGAGCTCTCTCCTTCTGTAAGATCTTTTTTTTTTGTCACTCCTAAAAAACATGCTTTTTTTTTTAATCTAAAAAGGCTATCATAGTATAATTTACGCCATTTGTGGTGACAATGTGACTGTAATTATTATAGTTGTAAAATTGCTATATAGTTGAACTATATTGCAATTTTACAATTTTTTTTCATAGAAAAAATACAGCTATTTTTGGGGATAAAAAAAATACAACTATTCTTAAAGTTGTAATATTACGTTTCTCTTCCAAAAAATGAAAAACTTTTCTGTTGTAAAATTAAAATAGACTTTTTCAGAAACAAATGTATTGTAAAATTGCAGCTACCTTGTAAAAATACAATAAAATTCTGGCAACATCACGACTTAAAAATAAAACAAATATTGCGATACCCCACCCCGGAAAAGAACTGACTTTAATCTTGTAATGTTCTGATGTTTTTCTTTGAAAGATTCAACTTTATCTTAATGTTGACATGGGGCCGAGATTTTATAAATTGAATTGCACAAGTGACAGCAGTTCTGA